>NC_133658.1:393454896-393708145 GCF_037893015.1 Macrotis lagotis | reverse complement strand
ACCCTCCCTTCCCACCCCCCTCCCTTCAGGGACAGTCAGGTTAGCATTCTACATGTGTATTTTTGATAAACATACTTACATATCAGTCATTTTTATATGAGGAATTAGGATTAAAGGGAAAGATATACAAAAGAAATAATTTTTATAAGCATCAGATTCTGAAGGGTTGGTTTTTTTGTTTTGTTTTGTTTTGTTTTGTTTTGTTTTTCTTCCTCTAGATCCAGTTAAAATTGTCGATAAGTTGTCCCTAGCTCTATGAACTGCTCAGAGTATCTTTTATATACGTATTTGTTTATACCTTTTTCTCCAGTAGAATATAAAGTTTTTAAGGGTAAGATCCTATTTTTGTCTTTTTTTCTTTATCTCTCCAACTTCTGGCTCATATCTTTGCATACAAACAAGCTGAATTAAGTTGGATTCATCAATGGATAAGCGGTCCATATTTATTGACATTATTCACATATGAAAAATAAAAACAACTCTGATATAGCATGCCATTTTTATCAACATCCTAAATGCCATTTAATGCTTGTTGTTAAATGTTTAGCTGACTCTTAATTTCCTCTATATTTTAAAGTGGTCTGATAAAATGGTAGATAATTTTGATTCCCTTTTTCTTTTAGGTTAAGTGGGGATAAAGTTGTTCAAAGAAGTTTCAAAGGATGAATTTGTTTTTTCTTGGTAAATTTCCCCATAAAAATCTTCCCATTATACTTGAGAGTTATATTCAGAAAGATGAAATCAGTTTTCAAAAATTTACATATAATTTTTTGGCTTTTCCCACTAGGTGACTCAGTGAATTGATCGACCCTAAAACGAAGTAGAATGAATAAATTTGACAATGTTGAATAAGCAATGATTTGCAATGTGGTGAAAAGAGAGGACTTTCTATGTTCTAGCTAACTAATGTTACCATCCTTACTGCTTGCAGATTATTAATCTACAAAGGACTAAAAGTACACATATAATAAAATACACTGAACATGAAACACACACACACACACACACACACACACACACACACACTCACACATATATATATATATATATATATATATATATATATATATATAATGTATTCTCTTTGATAATTCAGAAAGATCTTCAAGATCCAATGAGGCTACTATCATGATTATCAGTTAACCTTTTTTTTGTGTGGTGGAGGTCACAAGGATAGAAAATTGAGTTGAACCTACACTGATGCAAGGACATATCTTGGAAGTTAGATTTTTGAAAAAAAATCTTATCAATTTGTTTGCTCGTCTTTTGTTCCTTTTTAAGGAAAATAGAGCAGCTGTTTGGATTCTGGATAAATACAACTTTCTAGATGCAAAAGCTCAAAGCATATTGCAAACATTTGTATTTATATGACTGTAATATAAATGTGTTGCTTTATTTCTTTTTCATATTCTCAGCTTTATTCACTACAGCTTTTCTTCTTGGTTTTCTGATTTCCAAATACCAACTCTCTTTAGGTTGAAACTAATCCTCTTGTTTCTTGCTGTGTTTGTTATTCTGCATTGGACATTTTAAGTTTGCCTTGAAAATTGTGCTTTCAATGTACAAATAAGGGTACTGAGCTTATCTATCCTATGAATGGTTCCAAAACACAAGAATTTGCTATTGTGTATATATTATATGAAATGAGAGGTTCTTTTCCTTCAATGGAGTTTGTCCCTGGACAATTTTGACTTAATAAAGGTTACTTACCTCTTCAGAATTCAGTCCAGGTTGTGTCCACTGATGAAACTGAAATCCTATTTCTCCAGACACACACACACACACACACACACACACACACCACCACCACACCACCCCACAGCATACCATATCACTCTTTTCTAGAATAATTTCAAAACAATTTTATGGTCATATGGCCAAATCTACCTCTAATGCCATTCCTCTAATATCAGAATATAGTTATATTTTTGTGTATATATATATACATTCATAGATAATATATACACACATTCATGCATTTATTAATATATATACAAAGATCTATTTATAAAATAAAATATATTATAGAATATGTGCATGTAGCTCTATGTTCATATATCTGTGTATATATCACATGTATGCATGTTATATAAAGCCATATCTATGTATGCCTCTGTATGTGTATACCTATGCAATTATAATATAAATCTTTTATGAATAAATATCATTTTTCTTCTTGTATCTACATGTATATGATGTGTATGATAAATTTGTATCTCATGGGAATAGATGCACTGCATAAATTAATATACATGTGGATCGTGCAGAGAACATATATATATATATGTGTGTGTGTGTGTGTTCATGTGTGTGTGTGTTGTGTGTGTGTGTGTGAATGCATATGCATATTGTAAGGCTTTAAATGTTTGTATATACACATATTCCTTGAACTCTGGTCCCTCTATATTTCATGGATAAATAATATTGGGTTTTTTTGCCATTTCTTTTGAGGAGCTAATAATATAACATCTCCAACATGATGTGAAAAGTTTTCTTTCAAGATTGTTTCATTGTCATGTTTTGTGACTTTTATGGCTACTGGGTATTCTGAATTGTGTATCACTCCTAGTTTGGGTTTCTTCCAAAGATAATAATGAGAGAGAAAACTAGAAACATATACTTACTGAAAGAATCAAATTTATTCATCCTTCTACTTCCCTCCCAATCTAGTTATTACTATGAGTTTACCTGCTGAGTGAAGGGTCATAATTAGAAAGGCATGTTGAGCATTAAGTTTTTTATTTGAGGTATATTCAGTTTTAAGGATCATTATGTTACCTGCAGCTAGTCAAATCCTTCCAGTTCCAAAGACTTACAGATCTTTTGCCTCCAGCTTAATAAATAAAGTGAAAAGACTTTTAGGGATATTTTTCAAATGCTATTTCCTTAACAAAATCCTAAATATTTCAAAAGGCTAAATCCAATTTAAAATGAGATTTAGCCCTCTATCTGTTTCTTTTTTTTTATTTTCATCCATATGCACATGCATATTTTTAATTTACAAAATTTCCTTCCAACCTTCCTTCCCGTCAACTTCTTTCAGTGGCAAACAGTCAGGTTAGCATTTGTACAAATATATTTTGATAAACATTTTTACAGATTAGTTATTTTTGGTATGAGGAATTAGGATTAAATGAAAGAGATACAGAATGGATAATTTATATAAAGTATTTGTTTATCAGATTCTGAAGGGTTTTTGTTTCGTTTTGCTTCCTCTGGATGGGGCTAGCATTGTCCATAGCTGGTCTAATATAGTTGTCCTAGCTCTCTGAATTGCTGAGAGGAGCTGCTTCCAACAAGGTTGTTCAATTCACAATGTTGTTGTTAATGTGTGCATTGTTCTCTTGATTCTACTCCATTTGCTCAGCATCTGATCCTGTCATTCCCATGCTTCTTTAGAGTCCAACAATTTATAGCTTGTTATAGAACAATAGAATTCCATAATATTCCTATACCATAATTTATTTAGCCATTCACCAACTGTTGGGTATTCCCTGAATTTCCAATTCTTTACTACTACAAAAAAAAGCTGATATGAATATTTTGGAACATGTAAGACTTTTCGCTTTTTTCAGATTTCTTCTGGACCTCTATCCATTTCTGAAGAGATTCAAGTGAAAGACTGAAAACTAAGAACAAAGCCTCCCATATAAGACACCTGTAATGAGCTCCTGCTGTTACGAATTCTCCAAAAATTTAGAGTGTTTTGAAGCTCATGAATTAGATGTGTAAATTATTTTTTAAGCTTGACAAGAGACCTTAGAAACAAAGTAATTTAAGCCTTTGATTTTACAGATGATGAAGTGATTTGTTCAAGGTCACATAATTGATGAGTGACCCTGGTCTGCATTCTCATCCTCCTGGCAAGCTCGATGCTTTCTCTGTCTCTGTTGTAGGGTCAATGATAATGAAAATTACATGGTATAGTGGGGGAGCACTGGAACTTGGAATCAGGGGAGACTTCAGTTTAAATCCTGTATCCCAATGAACTGATTTTGATGGAGTTTAGTACAGGGTAGAGCAAAGTGAAGAATTCACAGACTTAGTGACGAGAGTTATAAGGGAGTGATAAGTTTATTTTCACTTTAACAAAGGTGTAGCTTCTCCAAGCAGCCTGAAGTCTAAGAACTAGCAACTTGTGAAAAGATAAACAAAACTTTAAAAGGGAAAAGCAAAGGAGGGGGTGGACTGTGAGGGGCTTGGGAGGAATTGGGGAAGGATGCCTTCTGTTTGAGTGTGTTTAAGGGAATCACATCACAAATAATAAAGGATAATTTACTCTTTATTTGGGCAACATTGTTATCTCAACATTGTGTAACTCAGTAGACCATATAGTTCTGGTTCATGTCTGGGGGATGATAATTTTGACATGTACGGGGTACATGACATGAGAAAGTTTCTGGTCAGATAGAAGATAGTGAGATAGTCTCTATCAGCTCAAAGGGAGGCATAAAACAAAAAGTTTCTACAATAACAGTCCCCTAACATACACAAGATGGATGTTGTAGGGAGAAAGTCAGTATCGAGAATACAAGTTAACTATTTGCTTTCTTTCCAGTTTTTCCACTGTATCAATTAAATCACATATTCATCTGAAGTAAAGTTTCATGATATTTGTGGTCATGCACAATCCATAGGGTGTAGGTAAGATCTCTGTTTTGAGTAGTTCATCTATTTAATAAAAAATAATTTGTTGATTTTAAGGCAGCTAAGGTGATACAGTAGATAGAGCTCGAAACCCAGAATATCTGAATTTGAAAGTGGCCTCAGATACTTACTAACTCTATGTTCTTGGGCAAGTTATTTAATCTCTGTTTGTCTTAGTTTCCTCAATGATAAAATGGAAATAATAAAAGTACCTACCTTCATAGGTTCTGTAGTGTATTTTTTAAAAATGTGTTTAAAACTTCTCCTGGCACATATCAGATAGTATATAAATGGTTCTTTAAAACCATTTGGATAGACAGATGGGTTACTCAGAGCATTTATATCACCTCAGAAATTGTCCACTTATAGTATTCGATAAATGCTCTAGAACATTTTGACAGGAGGCATATTAGTGAACTAAAAAAAAACGCTTATTGAGTATTTAAAATGTGTTAAGTACTGGGGTTAAATATACAAAAGCAAAACATAATTTGCCCTCAAGGTGTTTATATTCTAATGGGGAAAGATAGCACATTAAATGGAAGTGTTGCCCAGAATTTATGAAGAGAAACCAACATATAAATAGTAGTAATAATCTAATAGTGTATCAGTGTTATATACATAAAACCAAGAGCTTACATCTATATCTATATCTATATCTATATCTATATCTATATCTAATTCTATATCTATCTATATCTATATCTATATCTATATCTATATCATCTATATCATCTATCTCTATCTCTATCTCTATCTCTATCTCTATCTCTATCTCTAATCTCTATCTTTATCTATATGATAACTAGTCTAAAGTAACTCAATAGTACTAGATAATTGGGTAGGTCCCTACTTTTAGAGAGATATAGTCAATAATATTCTGTGATCCCCAACATCCTGAGAGATCTTAATGAGGGAAGAAGTGAACATTTTACATTGGAAGGTGAAAAAAACATGTGAAAGAATATATTAATCCCTTTGCCAAAAAAAAGAGGGAAGAAGTAAAACTAAAAAAGTTGGGTGTGAGAATGGTACAGTCTGAGAGTAAAGCATTCTAATGGTTTAGACAGAAATTGAGGCTTCACATACTGACTGACTGCACCAAAACTATTGAAGAAATGAATCCTTATTTCATTCAACTGAAAAATCATAATGAAATTGTTTAATCTCAAACTTTAAACCTATGTCTTCTTTAAAAAATGCTCCCTAGCTAAATAATTTTGGAAAAGCTTGTTTTAGGCAGAAACATGAAATTTAAACCCATAAAACAAAACATTCTAGTAATTTTAAGTCCTTTAAAATATGAAGTCTATTCAATTCACCAAATATGAAACATTCTATTTCCTATATTTTGATCTTCCCATAGTTAGTCTTAATAAAATTGACAAAGATTCTTGGGGATTATAAACTACCATAAAGAGAATCAGATATATTAATCACAAGGAGAGATAAAGATGAAAAATAGAAGATTTTAACAAAATGACAGTTATCACTAAATTATTGAAAGGCTAAAATGGTAAGGAAGAAAATCTAGTGGTATGTCCTATCTTCAATTGGTGTGCCACATGTACTCCCAAAATAAATATAATTATGTCCCCTATTATCTCCATGGATGTTGTATCTAGCATTGAACCTAAGAATAAGAAGACTCAGGTTTAATGCTCTACAATTTACTTGGACAATACTTTTAAAATTCCTTGAAAAGTGATTTTATTTTTTTAAATGGATCTCATAAAGCCTAGGTTAAATTTGCAGTGTTGGTGAAGCTCATGTAAAACATTCCCCCAACTACATGAAAGGGTTTTATGATATATAAAGCACTTAACAAATATTATATATGTGTGTGTGCATATACACATGCACTGAACATTATAGAAAATACATACAAATATATGTATATAAAGCACACAAATATAAAACATACAACATGTATTAAAATATATGTACATGTATTCTTCGTGATTATATGTTTGTGTGTGTGTGTATGTATACACAGACACATATAGATAATTTTCTTTTGGGTTTTTGTCCACACAATATAAGAAGTTTTGATTTTCAGGGCCCTACTTCTTATCTGAACTAAAGAAAAACTTGTAGGCCAGATTGTAAAATGTAGGATCTTCTTTAGAATTGTTTTTTTTTGAATTCACATTTTCTGAATTTCTATTGTTTTCCAAAACAACCATAGCCCCCCCCTACTATCTTCCTGTTTCTAGCTATACACAAGCATTTGCATTTTATTAAGCACACTATCATACATATGAACATTGAAATAATACTATTGAAAGAAGAAAAAAGTGGATTAATAGCATTTCTGTTCATTTCAATTCTTGTCTATAATGCTATATAAAACTTCATTATACAGGCAAGCATGAAACTAGATGATCTTCAAGTACTTTCATGCTCTGAAAATTGATAATATTGTGTCTTGGGAAAACATTGAGTCATTTTTAGGCATCAAAGATTTAGAGTTGTAAGAGTCCCTAGAGGTCCTTTAGTCCAATCTTCTCAGAATGGAAAACTGAATTTCAAGTTGAGATAGTAACTTTTCCATGGTGGACTAGATAAAGTTTTGTTTTTAGTTTTTAGTGTAGAAAATCATGTATATTTCACAAGCATGAGGGAAGATTAGTAAGATATTATTGTGAGGTGAGTTATCATGTTGAGGTGATTTGCAATCTTTAAAGTGTCATATACATTTCATTATGTTAATAATTATCAAATATTATTATTATTATTATTGTTATTATTATTATTATCTGAAATACCGTTAGTAGGAGTTCTCTACTGACCCATCAATCTTTGATAATAATGATGACACTTAAAGGATTGCAAAACACCCTTATATATGTTAACACATATATAATTTTGTAAAATTCATGAATATATATCTATGCTTAAAATTTTAAAACTTTGGTTTTTCTACCATAAGAAAAGTCAACTGACTCAGTCTGGACCTTATTATCTTCCCCCATTTGTAAAATGAGGGGATTGGATTAGATAACCTAAAGGGTCCCCAAAAGCTCCATATCTTTGTTGCTGTACTTAATGTTTTTCCTAAGACACATTAACTTAAGAATGTCACAAAATTAATTTATTCAAAACAAGAGAATAGCTTTGATGGAAAACAAAAAATTGTAAGTAAGAAACACAATCTTGTTGCCCATACTCCAAAAGATGGATGGGGTAGAGAGAGAGAGAGAGGAGAGAGAGAGAGAGAGAGAGAGAGAGAGAGAGAAGCAAACCACAGTTTGATTTTTCTTTTTAAATGAGGAGAAATTTTGATACATTTTTGCTATCATAACATAATTGTAGTTATATACATTACTATAATTTGTCATGCTAAACATCCACATAGAAAAATTTCTTTTATAAACTACCATGACAAAAGAAACACATGTACTTTCATGAAATATTTCCTTCATGCTTCAGCTTTACCAACATAAATGGTGAAGTAAAGACCAAAATAACTATCTACCCAACCCTTGCACCAGGAACTTATTTCAAAGAATAGTTCTGAAGAAATAAGGAGGAAATAGCCATGGAAAATTAAATCCTCAATAGTTTTCAGTAAAATGAACCATTAAATAGAGCACAGTTGTGGATGAGACCACCCAATCCTAGGCTGATTAGTGTTTCTATAATTAATCTTCATTAGCAACATTTGGTCTAGTGTATTCCTTGCGGCTCTTTCTTGGAAAGCAGCAATCAAAAGTTTCAAGGTTATAAACTTTTTTGAGCAATTTAACATGTAACTAAATTGAGTCAAAATAGAAGTTATTTATAAAATGGAGCAGCATTTCATATAAAGCAATGATGATTTTTAAAGTTATAAATGCATATCTAGGTAGATATGTTTAGTGAGATGTTAATCTGTTGTAGGTCAGAAAACTATAGTTATAATTTGTGAATTATCAGGTTTTTTAAATAATTACTTAGAAAATATTTCTATTAACAATGAAATATAAATTTAATATGTAAACAATATATAAATATATACTAATTTTTGGAGTGTTTCTCAGTATACAACCACGTTGCACAAAGAAACATACCTATTCCTAATATTTTGTTGTAAAGTGAATAGGATTCTGATATGATTGTAGAATCCTTTTGCAAATATTGTGTTCATTTAAAATAGAAATCAAAAGCAATGTAAAAAAATAAAAAGACATATTAGCAATAATCAAAATTAGAAAAGGACCCTGGAGGGCAAGTAATTTCAGTGTTATATGTATTGTGAAGCTTTATATAGCATCACAGACAAGTGATAAAACCAGGCAAAAGAGATTTTCTGAAGTATGCATTAATAAACTCCAAGTTTAACATCACATCTTTAGAAAATTATAAGTTTTAGATATTTACATATGATGATATTTCTACCTAGCCTCATCATTCCAATTTAGAATGCAGAATCAAATCAAAATGAATTTAAAGACTTGGTATTTATTTCTGGGACAGAATCTTGAGGCTCTTGGTTACATCTTGAATCCCCAGCATTTCAAAAGCTCCAGTTTTCCAAATGGAGGTAGGAGAAGAGCTTCTAAAATTGGATGTGTTGCATGAATGTTAATGATTTGGACCCCTGAGTAGAAATTGAAGCTATTTTCAAGGATATGTGTTAAAATGTGGAAACACACACAAGCCAAAATCCAGAACAAAGCACAATTGCTGATGATATAATTGAGGAAAAAACAAGAAACATCAAAAATTTAAAAGGAAAAAATTACCCATAATAGAAAGACTATAGAAGGGAAAGTGAGAAATATGAAACTAAGTCCCTGTTCCATTTTTCAGACATTGAGTGTACCATGGTTGTAAAGACTCTTGAAATTGGAATCCAGCACCTGAATTTGGAATCCTGGGGCCTAACAACTACTCAGACCAGTGATTGAATCACATATATCATTATCTTCATCATTATCCATTCTCCTTGGCATCTCCAATCTCTATAAGTCCTTTACAGGTCCTTTATTCATAATAATTTCTGTGAGGTAAGAAACAGCAGTTATTTCTATTTTCACAATATGATTATTGAAATAGTTTCAAGAGAAAGTTTTGGGGTAAATTATAATCACTTTTATAAATCACAATCAGCATATGATTGAAAAGGTCAATCTTGATCCATCAAAGAGATAGAAACATGGCCACTTTATATATATATCTATATATATATATATATATATATATATATATATATATATATATATATCTTTGGATAAGAGGCGTTCCATCAGATAGCAATTGACTCTACTTAGTTAACATTTAATGAGAAGTGAATTTTACAAAGTGAGCTTATTCCAATGAGGGATTGAGTGATATGTTGTCTCTCCCTGAACAGAGAGGACTATCCCTATATTCAGATCACCCTCAGCTCTTGGGCAAACCTAGACAAAAGAATCTATCTCTACTCAAGTTTGATTGAATGGAATTCATTGTAGACTAGAGATTCCTCATCAGGTTGAGTTGGGTCAGAGTAGAGGAGATTTGTTCAACATTTAGTGACTGGTTTCTAGAAATGAGGTTAGAAAAAATGACTATCTCTGAATCTCTCCAAATTATTGGTTATTATTAATGATTTTTCTCAACAAGAAGGCAAACTGATTTGCTTATGAAAACACATCTAAGAAGCAAAATAGATGGACGTTGACTTAAGGGTCCCTAACTTCAAATCTGCTCTATTCTCCTTTGTGCCATTCCTCCATTCTTATCCTCATTTTTCCTTATTTATGGAATAGGAATAATGATATTTGTGGTATTTTCACATAGATTTGTTGTGAGGCAAGGACTTGGAAACATTTATCACTGGACAAGTGGAAATTCCATTATCCTTTCCATTTTGTTGGTGATTGCTGATATTATTTCCTAAGAAATCTGACTACTTCCCAGGATATTTTGATGTTTCCTCAGATGATTTTGAATCAGTAAGCCAATTAACTAATTAATAAAAATTTTTATTAAGCATTCTTATGTGAAGCATTATGGTAAGTCCTAGAAATACATGATAGAAGTCTTTGCTATCAAATAGTTTATATTATAAAATGGGAGATAAAACACACATCCAAATATATGTGTATAAACATATGCATAGATACACAAATGCATATCCATGTGTTGCCACATATTCACAGTTACATACATACATGTGTGAGCTGTATATTATCTATTGGAATGTACCTTAGAAATACATGGCATAGGAAACCCCCTTCTGCTGACTCAGATCATCCTGAACCTAAGGACACACAAAAACTGAGTCAGTTAGTGAATATTTGCTGGTAAGTACATGTCAGGGACAGGACTTGAAGTCAGATCTTCTTAAGTTAACTCTGAAATCTGGGGATGACAGAGCTTATTCTTTGCAAACAAATAATTGTTGTTAATGTTTTCAAGCTCATGTATCTAATGAGAGAAGCTTCTATTTATTCTTCTGTATAATTAACATACTATTATTATGATTTTCCTTTTGAGGTTCATTTACCTGAATGTAAGCTCTTCCTTTGCACTTACCTCACTCCTATCTCCTTGTAGTCCATATTCCCTTCCAGGAACTAGCTCCTTTTACTCTTCTGAACATTCTAGGCCATAGTATAACTTTAATTTTGGCATATATTCCTTATTCTTCCAACTAGAAAACAAGGTCCCAGAGAACAGACTGGGTATCTTATTTTTTTAAAAAAAAAATTTTGCACTCATCATATAGTATATAGAAATACCTTGCACAAAGAAAGTACTCAATGCCATTTATGAATCAATTTCATTTTTAAATTAGTAAAACCAATCATACAGTCTAGTGAACCAATTCGAAGCCCAACTTCCAAGTTACAATATTGAAATCACTAGTGTGCAAATTTGTGAAATAAATCAGTGTCATTAGGTCCACTTATCCTTCAAATATTAAAGGAAATTAATCTGACCTAATCTCTCTTGCTAAAAAATAAAAAAAACGAAAATAAAATCAACAACAAAGTCTAGAGTTTAATCATTTCTGAGAGCAGCTTTGAAGTAAGGTTTTCCTAACATCAGACCCAGTTCTTTATCCACAAAACCACCTAGCTGTAAGGTTGCAAGATATGACTTGTACAAATTGGTCACTGGGAAAGAGTGTCTGACTAGAGCAGAAGTATGCTCTAGGAGGCTGATATAAGTTTGAAAAAAGGTTGAGTAAAGAATTTGAAAATTAACTGATAGGCAATGGGGTGGACACTGATGTGACAGCATCAAAAAAGAGTACATTGTAGAAGGATAAATTATGGCATGAGATGTTGCAGTTAGAAAAAAAGGAGGAAGAGAAGCCATTTACAAGGATATTACCACAATTCAGCATTTTAAAGAGATCAGTGTCTGGTCTAAAGTGGTGGCAGTTAGAATGGAAAGAAAGTAATAACAGCAAAAAACCTTTGGGAAAATAAAATTAATGGTAGACATTTTTCTGACTCCTTTTTACTTCTAAAAACTGGGACATCCAACTCATCTTGCAACCAAAGTCCTGCTTTCTTTGATAATTTTGAGAATAATTTTTAAAGTATGATTCTAAGATAGATTTGCACACATATAGAGTATTGAATTAATCTGATTCAGTTTTCTGGAAATTGGAATTAGTGCTTTCCGTGTGTGCCCTTTTTGATGTATAAAATGATGTGATATAAACGGCATTTATTTGTGGATGCATATGATTATTTTGGGATCAGCTCCAAGTATTAAAGTTTGTAAATTTTGTAGTTTGCATTCTGAAATACTGAAAGCTATTCTGATCTCATGAGAAATCAAAGAGGATTATTCTCTGCTGTTTCTATTTGTTTTAGTGGCTTCAAAATTCATAGGTATCTTTTTGTGTGTTTTGTTCCCTTCACTATGAGTTTCAAGTCCAAACAGCCTGCATTATTTTGTGCTATGTGTGTGTGTGTGTGTGTGTGTGTGTGTGTGTGTGTGTGTGTGCGTGTGTGTGTGTGTTTTAATTTCAAGAGACTTATGGAAACTTTTATCAATTTATAGGAAATATTTCAGTGTTACTCTTCTGGAGGTCTGTTAAGTTCTGGCAAGCTATAAAGTATAAAAGCCATTTTTCTATCTTGCTCATTGTCTATTGAAACTTAACTAAGTTTGAGAAAATAGGTATACAACAAATTTTAAGAGTTGGACCAGTGGTTGTTTCAAAACTATTGAATCTCTTGAACTCTTACAGGCAGCATTAGATTGTAAAGAGGTGTCCTCTTTAAGACTGTTTTGTCAACAGTCTTAAACCACCTAAATCAATATCTTATCAAATGGCAATCAGTATCATTCTGTTTATTACTAGAGAGCAGAACTAGGATTAATGAGTGGAAGCTTCAAGGAAGTTGTTTTATAAAAATCCACTTTTTTCTTTTTTTAGTTTTTTTCAAGGAAAATGGGGTTAAGTGGCTTGCTCAAGGCCACACAGCTAGGTAATTATTATTAAGTGTCTGAAGTCGGATTTGACCTCAGGTATTCCACTCCTGACTCCAGGGCTGGTGCTCTATCCACTGCGACACCTAGGTGCCCCAAGGAAATTGTTTAATATAATATAATATTATGTAATATAATGTAATATAATGTAATATAATGTAATATAATATAATATAATATAATATAATATAATATAATATAATATAATATAATATGATATGATATGATATGATATGATATGATATGATATGATATGATTCTATATTATTAGAATGATGCAAAGATTGAACAAATTTCTTCTGGTGATGGAATTCCCCTCAATCAATCAATAAATCAAACATTTATTAAATGCCCATAATGTGCCAGGCTAAGTATGGTGCAAAATACAAAAAAAATAAAGAAAAAGGGAATAAGTTGCTGCCCTCAAAGAAATTACATTTTAATGAGGAAGTAGTATATACCCACACAGGTACATGTGTATATGTTCATACATACACACACAAGTATTTTAAAGCTGTTGAAGTAAAGTCTTAATTTTAGGTGAAGGATATATTGATCTGCATTTGATGTTCCTTCAGATCCAAATACCAGCTAAATCGTGACATGGAAAGAATTTAAATCTCTGAACCATATTCATCTATTTTTCTTGGTCACCTTCTTCTTCTCCTTATCTGTGGAATCCTGCCTTATACTCATCCTCTCTGAGCAAGGTTTAAACGCTTCAATCTTTTCCCTTGTCCTCCAAAAAAACAAAATTTATCTTTCTTCTCTTCCCTTCTCAGTAATAATACAAAAATACAGTAGGAAAATAAACTATTACTGATTAGCTTTTAATGCAACATTTTTCAAAAATAGCATTTTCACTTTAATAATGACTTTCAAAATTTTAATTCAAAAGCAATCCAATGCATAGCAATAAGTTTTTCTCTCTCTCTTTCTTTCTTTCTTTCTTTCTTTCTTTCTTTCTTTCTTTCTTTCTTTCTCTTTCTTTCTTTCTTTCTTTCTTTCTTTTCCTTCTTTCTTTCTTTCTTTCTCTCTGTGTTTCTTGATATGTATTTCTATATGTGTATATGTATATAAAGTCTATCTCTTTCATATTTACATAAATATTGATCTCTAGATAACATACCTATATATATATATTTAGTGTATTTGTGTAAAAACATATGCATAGAAATATGCACACATGTATATGCATATATATATATATACATATATATAAAATCTAGAGATAGGTTTATAAATACTTCAGTCATTAATGCATTTTGACAGAATGGATAATATACGAGGGCTGAGATCAAATTTCAAATCCCACCTCTGATTCTAATGAGGTCGTCTGAATCAAATCATTTAGCCACTATGCATCCCAGCAGGATCCTTGGACTGATCTAATCAGTCATAGGTTGGCTATTATCTGAAGTAATTGAGAGAGCTCCTTTACTAGGTATTTTCTAAAATAATAAAATTTCAGATTTTCTCCCTTTCATAGATGCTTCATTAGTTTATTTCAGGACACACTTTATAATGCTTTGGAAAAAAATAATAGAATTTAAAACTCGAAAGTAACTTAGAGATCACCTATTCCAGGTCCTTAATTTTACAGTTGAAGAAACTGATGATCAGAAAGATTAATATATAATACTAGAACCAGAATGAACTCCTGAAAGATGTTTATTCTTTAATGATTTTTATTTTTTCCTTAATTTCATTTTTGCTATCATGTATATGTATTATATGCAATCTTGATGATTAAAACATCAAATTATAGATAAAAAAGAGATTGTAATAGAAAGATCTGTGTGTTAGTCTTCCTGGTTGGCCTGGTAAAGATTAAGAGGAGAGAGAGAGAGAGAGAGAGAGAGAGAGAGAGAGAGAGAGAGAGAGAGAGAGAGAGAGAGAGAGGTCAGCATGAGGGAAGGAGAAGAGAATAAGAAATTAAAAATATCTATGTACACAAACTACAATGCATTAACTTTTTGCTAATTAAAATTGGTCTTTGATTCATCATGTTTTTAAATCAGAATCATTTGTTGCAGAGACAAAGGCAAACAGAAAAATAAAAAAAATAAATATTATACCAACTTGTTTACATATTGAAGATGATTATTCTAAAAATAGTGAAATAGGATATAAAATAAACTCACATGAATCATCAACATTTCTATATATGAATAACAAAGTCCAAGAGCAAGAGACAGAAAGAGAAATTCCATTTAAAATAACTGTAGACACCATTAGATACTTGGGAATCTACCAAGCAAGACAAAAACCAGAAACTGTATGAACACAGTTATAAAGTACTCCTTAACCAAATAAAGTCAGATCTAAATAATTGAGAAAATGTCAAATGCTCATGGTTAGGTCAAGCTAATATAATAAAAATGACAATTCTACCCAAATTAAATTACTTATTCAGTGCCATACCAAACTACCAAAAAACTACTTTACTGAGCTAGAAAAATTAGTAACAAAATTCATCTGGAGCATCAAAAGGGCAAGAATAGCAAGGGAACTGTTGAAAAAAAAATGTAAAGGAAAGTGGTTTAGCTCTACCATATCTAAAACTATACTATAAAGTAGCAGTCATCAAAACTGCTTGGTACCATTTAAAAAATAGAGTAATGTATCAGTGGTTAGGTTCAAAAGAAAATGCAGTAAATAACTACAGAAATCTGACATTTGATAAAACCAAAGACATCAGCCTCTGGAATAAGAACTAACTATTTAATAAAAATGTTTGGGAAAATTGGAAAATAGCATTGTAAAAACTAGACATAGAGCCACATCTCATACCCTATACCAAAATAAGGTCAAAATACGTACAAGATTTAGACATAAAGAATGATACCCTAGATAAATTAATAGACCAAAAAATTATCTATCTGATCTATGGAAAAAAGATTAATTTATGACCAAATAAGAATTAGAGCACATTATAAAATGAAAAATAAATGATTTTGACTATATTAATTTTTTTTTTAAAAATTGCTCTTAATAAAATGAATGCTGCCAAAATTAGAAGGAAAGAAGAATGCTTGGAAACAATCTTCACAATTAGGAGTTCTGATAAAGTCTCATTTCTAAAATATATAGACAATTGCATCAAATTTATAAGCTCTCAAGTCATTCCCCAATTGATAAATGGTCAAAGGATATGAACATACAGTTTTCAAATGAAGAAATTAAAGTTATTTATAATCATATTAAAAATGCTCCAAATCATTATTGATTAGAGAAAAACAAATTAAAACAGCAATGAGTATCACCTCACACCTATCAGATTGACCAAGATAAGAAAAAGGGAAAATGATCAACTTTGGAGAGGTTGTGGGAGGATTAGGACATTGGTGCATTGCTGGTGGAGTTGTGAACAGATCCAACCTTTCTCAAGAGCAATATGGAACTGTGCACAAAGAGGAATGAAACTGTTCATATTCTTTGACCCAGCAAGTCTAATTCTAGGATTATTTCCAGAAGAAATTATAAAAAATGGAAAAAGTCCTTCTTGTTCCAAAATATTCACAGCAGCCTTTTTTTGTATTGGCAAAGAATTGAAAATTGATGGTATGCCCATCAATTTGGGGAAATGGATAAACACATTATGGTATATGAACACTATGGAATACTATTGTTCTATAAGAAAATATAAGTGGTCAGATTCTAGAGAAGCATATAATGACTTATGGGATCTGATGCTGAGCTAAGGGAGTAGAACCAATAGATCAATATACACATCAACAGCAATATTATAAGATGAACAGCTTCAATAGAAGCAGCTCCTCTTAGCAGTCCAGAGAGCTAGGGCTAGTTATGAACTATATTGTCCCTAATCAGAGGAAGAAAAACAAAATAAAACAAAACACAGGGGAAAAAACCTTCCAAATCTGATGAACACTTTATAAAAATTATCTCTAATGTATCTCTTTACCTTAACTCTAAATTCTCATGCCAAAAATTAATAATTTGTAAACATGTTTAACAAATATGTGGGTAAAATCCTAACCTGACTCTTTCCTGCTGAGGGGAAGGGGGTGAGAAGAGAGGGTGAAGGGAAATTTTGTAAGTTGTAAATATGCATGTATATATGGGTGAAAAGAAATATATAAATTTTTAAAATATTGTAATAGCACAGGTGCATGCTGGATAGTTACCAGCAAACAAAAGTAGTTCTCTGCCTTTGAGTACTTTCAGGAATGTCTCCAAAGGGGATACAACCAACTTTCCCCAGAGAAGAATATCATAAGGACAATGATTTTTAGGATTTACCAAAAATATATTTCTTGAGAATTTGAAAATTTTAATCTAGTGAAGGATAAGTATTGACTGAGGGATTAAGAACAAAAATAGGCCTTTCTGCTTAAATTTAGTTTCACGGTGTAGATAACTTTTCAAGACGACCCTTGGGGAAGATTCATTCATTAAATAAAACATTTGTTGCTTGCCTATCATATGTAAAGATAGTATTGGGGGGTACCAAGAAAATAAGGCAATCCTTACCCTAAATAAGTTTGCTGTGATGAGATAGATATACATGAATAAATGTATAATAAAAAGAGATACCTATTGAGCTTAGAGAGTTTTAGCACATTCTTCTTTGACTAAAATATAGTCTCCTAACTCCTAGTTCAGTGCTCTTTCCATTGTACTACACTATTTTTCATATTCACACATTCCTCCAGCCCCATAAACTCTATAGTGGTTACACTATTATGTTAGAAATCAATTATATTAATTATGAAGCACCTGTAACAAACAAGTGAAGATATAAGCAAGAACTATGCAAGATGAGTAAACAGAGATTTTATTATATGCTTTGTTGGAAGGAATAGTCATTTTATTGAAATCACAGCTCCCTGGAAGTATTGGAACATAGACAAGACTCTACACTTTACTGTTTTTGCTCAATGACATCCTATTTTTTCAAATTATGGTAAAACACTTGCTGGGTGGTAATAGGGTGGTAATAATTGGAAAATAAGCCCTCATGCTATGAGTGCTTTCATTCTTCTCCATAGTGTGAGCCCTGATCAGCAGTGGGCAAGGCAGAGATTGCTTCAATCACTATATTCTAACATTGAGGCAAAAGATAGACAATTTCTAAATTTCTTTTTAGAAGAACAATATTTTCAGGAAATGGAATGGGTGAGATTCAACTCGACATTTTTCTGTAATTTAGCAAGTTGTCTTTTGAAGTTGGCCTTCGCAGGGAGAGAACCCACAAGGATAGAGTAAGTATATGTGTAGGTGTGTGTGACAGCTCTGAAAATTGTATGTAGGTCATTAGCTCACAGCTTTGTTCAGGTGCTAGGTACTGAATAGAAAAATGGGGCTAAGTCAAGAAAAGCACAGGGCTTTAAGAAGTTATTGGAGGGGAAAGTTATTTAATGTTACTGTGTGCAGAGTACTAGAATATACTTTTGCTTTAAATGTTATAGCATTTTCCTAATGAGTCTTCCAATAGATTACTATGAAAATCTAAATCTTTTATCTGTAGGGAGTAACATTATGGTATGTTATAGTTGTGCTATTTCTATAAATGTCAGTTTATTACCTAAATTGCTCCACAGAATATTCCTTCAGCACTTTATTGCTCCTTCTTCAGTGTATTTACTATAAGATATCATTGCTTCTGGCTATAGCTCACATTGCAGTAAAAAAAGTATTACATTCTGAAAAGTTATCTAACATCAAACAAAAATGTTTATGGATAAAAACATAAATAAACACTCTCAGGGTAAGACTACAAATTCTTTCCTAAAGAAAGGTGATTTTCATAACTATATACACATGTGTATGAATGTAATATACATGTATTATAATCTGCATTTAGTACAAGTCAGCATGTTTGTCTTATCAATTGTCTGATATGTTATGTGCTATTCCATAAAAATCTTCCTTGGCTGCCTTATTCTCTAGTAGCAGGAGTCCTTTCAATTGTATTGAATGAGGATTTTTTTAAAGAATTACTATGTGTTAATTTATTCAAGACTTAAGGTTATACAAAGATTAAGAACAAAAAATTTACATTCTCCTGAGGAAAAATAGCACATACACAAATAAGTAAAAACAAGTTATATAAATTAAATGAAAAATAATTTTAGGGGACACCAACAACTGGGGGGGTCATTAAGAAAGGTTTCTTAAAGAATATATCCCTGGACCTGAAATCTTGAACGGAAATAATATTTCCAGGATAGAGAAACATTTCAGGTATGCAGAATAGCCTCTGCAAAGACCTGGAAGTAGGAGATGAAATGTTGTATCTATGTACTAGTTTGTAATGACGAGTGGGAAATAAATAATAACGTATGCTTATCTTGGAAACATAGACTGGATTTTACATGTGAAAGGTTTTACATACCAAATACAATATGTCCTATTTTATACTAGAGACAATAAAGAGCCCTAAAAACTTCTTAAGTGAGAAGGTGAGATGGTCTGAGCTATTATCTGGGAAAATCAATCTGGTAGCTATATAAGGCATAGTTTCAATACATTTTAAAGAAAAAAAAAGTTGCCTAGACTCCTTTTGCCTTTTCTTCCTTTCCTTTCCTTGTTTTTTCAACCTTTGCCTTCATGTTTGGAAAATAAAATATACTTGAAGCATATTAATATAGTTAAATAATTTCTCCCCCAGAATATATATTTACAGAGGGAGTTGCTGCAATTATTCCAAGGTCTAATGAAATTTGGAGAGTTTTTTATACATCAGGAATTCTAACTTCACTGAAGCCACTTGCCTTGACTAATAATTCCATCCTATACCCTATGAACCTATTAAAAAGAGCTTTGATTGCTAGTTACCTATAGTAGAGAGTGGCAAACCAGCAAGAAGCAATAACTATCACAGATCATGATTCAGTAGCCTAGCTGCAGTCTCATCTGAAATGTGATCTGACTTTTCTAAAGGACTGTTTAACAATTATCTTTTATTACCCAGTCACTCAGTAAGTTACTGCCTACCAATTGTCTCCCTTCATTAAAATAATACAGTTCAATACTAGGCCTCTTTTTTGCTTGTTCTACAAGTTGCTAAATGCTTTTTCCAGGATCTATAGCCAGGAGATCTGTAGTGCTGGCAGTTTTTTAGGTCAATATCTGAATTCTGTATCTTCATGACTTCATACTTTCTAATGGATTATCAGTGGTGTTCTTTATTGTTTATGGTTATCAACATTTAAGTTTGATTCTGCACTTTTTCTATAGTCATAACTTCTGCTAGCTTGAAGACAAGACCCTTTATATTGTCTTTTTCACCCTAACACTGCAAATTGTTTACATTCTACCAGTTCACTGAGTTCTTACAGACCATGTGTTCCTTAACAAGGAATACAATATTGTCTGACAAGATGTTTACAAAGGTTTGAGAGACATAGTTTCTGGGTAATTTAATCATTTTATTAATAAAACAAGCAGATTATTAATAAAAGTTATGGTCATTTGGCCATCTGTCTTAGATAAAAGACAATTATGGTCAAACTCAAAGTTTATATGCCCTTCAAAACAGTAGATGGTCTATCACATAGCAATTAAATCTGATCTAATATGATTGGAGGTAGGCTATATTAAAATGAAAGCCTGAATATCTCTTGGATAGGGAAAGTATCCCTATACCAGACCAGGGTGAGAGCTGATCAAGATCTAGGAGAGTCATAGTAATCTCTTTAAGAATGTCCTTCAAGGGGGCAGCTAGGTGGCTCAGTGGATAAAGCACTGGCCCTGGAGTCAGGAGTACCTGGGTTCAAATCCAGTCTCTAACACTTAATAATTACCTAGATGTGTGGCCTTGAGCAAGCCACTTAACCCCATTTGCCTTGCCAAAAAAAAAAAGAATGTCCTTCAAGTCTGGGCTTTGAAAGAAGGGGAGCTCTGAATCTCCCCAAGGTATTAATTAATAATAATCATTTTTCACAAATGAAATAAATGTAGAGGGGCTAATCACTATTAATTATTTAATATCAGTGTTAGCTTTTCCTAAATGTAAGAAATATGAAAAGTTTTTTTTCTTTTACTTAAGATTCTTTATATTTAAAGATTCTCCCACTACCAGCCATGATGAACAATTGAACTCAGTGGCTCAATGTCACTGAAGCTCCTCTACAACTTCTCTTCTATCTTAAGAGGCATTCAACATGAGATTTGGTGCAATATATCATGATAAATAGCTCATTCATGACTTCCTTGGATTACTGTATTCTGAACTTCACAAATTACTTCCATTTATAGTGAAGGAAAATTAATGGGTTGTACAAAACAAGTTGGGTGAATTCCCATGATGCCAAGATACATGGCAAAGTTGATTGTGCCACCCAAACTCCTGCTGCCACCCCAAACAACAACAAAAAGCCTAATAATTTTAAAATTACAAGGTGGGCAACAGGGAAAGGGGGCATTCTTTAGGTTATTCAGTAAAATAGAAATGCCTTGAGGGCAGGAATTGTTTTGCTTTTTTGTGATATCCCCATTGATTAGCACAGTATTTTGCACTTAATAACTACTCAATTAACATTGGTTCTTTAGGTCTAACTCTTCTAGTAGCATTGGCTACTCCAGCAGCTGATGCTAGTGCTCTTCAGGAGGATCAATTACTTCCCCAAGGCTTCATATCTGCTTCTTAGAATTTCTAGCTTCACTTAGGGCAAAACTTAAGACAAACTCAGTATCACTGAAAAACTCAATTATCAATAATAATTCATATTTCAATAAATATTCACAAATGTAAATTTTTATTTTACATATTTTCACAAATTCTAACACTCATAGCATGTTATATTTTTAGATTGTTCTCACAGAATACAAATGCTTTTTGCTGGAAAGTTAATCTTTTTAATATTTATAATTTTGAGATCTCATGTGTTTGAAAAACAGAAACATTTCAAATACATCTTAATTTTTATTGAAAATATATTTGTATGACATTTAGATTTGTATAAGTAAAGAATAAATGACTTAAAATATATATATTTGTATATAAATGCATAAATCCTTACTATAACATGACAAAATTGCATTCTCAGATTCCAAAATTGCAACTTTATTCAACATTTTATATATATATATATATATATATATATATATATATATATATATATATATATACTTTTTCTTTTCCCAATTGATCAATATTCAAAGGATGTGAGCAGGAAATTTTTAGAATAAGAAATCAAAACTATCAATAGCCACATTAAAAAATTCTGAAACACTATTGATTAGAGAACAAAATAAAACAGCTGTGAGATACTGCTTAACAACTATCAGATAGTTATATGACAAATGTTGATGTCACCTGAAAACAAATAAAAATTTTGTATGCTTTTTTTCTTACCTAAAAACAAATATGAATTTCCCCATTGTATCAGTAGATGGTGCCTACAGCCTGAAGGGGAAGATTCACATGCTTTGTGGAAGTTTTAGCTTAACTGATAAGATGGCACCAGCCCTGAAGTCAGAATCTGAGTTCATCTTTGACCTCAGACACTTACTAGTTGTGTGATCTTTGGCAATACATTTAACCCTGATTGCCTCCCATTCTGGGCCATCTCCAGTCATTCTGATTCATAACTGATCACTGGACCCAGAAGAGAATATGATGTTGGTGACATAGTACAGCATCCCCTTCACATAAATCCAATTTATCTACATGTTTTGGTATCATCTCCCAGAAAGGACAAACATCAGCATAACTGATAAGGCACAGAGATCTTGGGTTGGAAGGGAACATTACCTCAGTTCTAATGTAATGTTTGTTGAGCATTACTCCCTTTGTGGAGAAGCCAGAAGCAGCATTTTTAGATTTTCTCTATTGATAGTGGAATTCTGTAACAATCCCTCTTCAAAATTCCATTTTAGAGTCTGGTTTTTCAAGCCAAGTCACCCATGCAACTTTAGAGAAATTTAACAAACATATATAAGCATATTTCTGTTTATTATTTCGTAAGAACAAACTCTGGAGATAACCTTTTTTTGCCTCAATAGGACAAACTTTGGAGGTTGATACTATATATAATTTAATTTTTTATTAAAGTCAAATTCTTGAAAAGTTTGTGATGAGTTCCATATAGCAAAATGGCTGTAGAACAATACACTAAATCACTGCTGGTAGAGTTGTGAATTGGCCCTATTACTCTTGGAGAACAATTTGGAACCATACTAAAAGGACTAAACATTTCAAACCCCTTGACTTATAAATACCATTGCTAAGTTTGAATCACAGTGGAATCCAGAAAAAGAGGAAAGGACCTATTTGTACAAAACTATTTATAGCAGCTCTTTTTTGTGGTGGCAAAGAATTGAAAATTGAAGAGATGTTCATCAATTGGGGGAATGACTGAATAATTGTGGCATATGATTGTTCTGTAATATTACTTTTGTGCTGTAAGAAATGAGGAGTAGTATCATCTCAGAAAAACCCGGAAGACTTATATGAGCTCAGGGAAACTGAAGTAAGGAATATCAGGAAAACATTATACCTAGTAAGAGCATTATGTTAATGATAGTCAACTATGAAAGACTTTGTTTCTTTGATCAAGACAGTGATCTAGGAAAATTTCAAAGGACTTATTGATTCTAGGATAAAATATAGTTGGTTAAAGGTTTGGGCAGAACATGAAATAATTTATATAAAAACTAACTTTGACCCACAAGAAAATTTAGGAACAAAAAGGTTTATTTAGGTATTGCTGTAGTACACTTATACATATATGGCTCAATATATGTATGTATATATATGTGTGTATATATATATATATATATGTATATATATATACATATATATATATATATAACCTAGACAATAAGATGGGGAACACTATTAATTTAAGGGACATAATTAGTGCAGAAGAAAGAGACTAATTATAAAACATATTTTTCTGTCCAATGTTTCCCCCTACTTCATTCCCCACTCCAACAATTTAGGATTAAATTCATTTGGGGGGTGGAGTAAAGGTCTCTTTCCCTCTTTTTTTTTATCAAAGATTTTATTTATTTTGAGTTTTACAATTTTTCCCCTAATTTTACTTCCCTCTCCCCACCCCCCAACAGAAAGCAATTTGTCAATCTTTACATTGCTTCCATGTTGTACATTGATCCAAACTGAGTGTGATGAGAGAGAAAAATATATCCTTAAGGAAGAAAAATAAAGTATAAGAGATAACAAGATCAGACAATAAGATATCTGTTTTTTTTCCCCTAAATTAAAGGGAATAGTCCTTGAACTTTGTTCAAACTCCACAGTTCTTTATCTGGATACCTATGTTATTCTCCACTGCAGACAGCCCAAAATTGTCCCTGATTGTTGCACTGATGGAACGAGCAAGTCCATCAATGTTGATACTATATACCACCGTTTGCTAAGCCATTCCCCAACTGAAGGGCATTTACTTGATTTCCAATTCTTTGCCACCACAAACAGGGCTGCTATGAATATTTTTGTACAAATGATGATTTTCCCCTTTTTCATCATCTCTTCAGTGTATAGAACCAGTAGTGGTATTGCTGGATCAAAGGGTATGCACATTTTTGTTGCCCTCTGCGTGTAGTTCCAAATTTCTCTATAGAAAGGTTGGATGAATTCACAGTTCCACCAACAATGTAATAGTGGCCCAGATTTCCCACAACCCTTCCAATGGTCTCTTCTCTTCTAAAGCTACCTCTATCTGAAAGGAGACATAGAGCTGTCCCTGCCTAGCAGGTTCATTTGAAGGGGAGTCAAGGTGCATCTGAGAATCAATTCAGGCAGCATCCAAAGGGTGCTGGTTCCAAAATTGTATGGAGGTTGATATCAAGCTAGGCTCAATAGTTGGAGATGTACTGCTTCTAATCTGGAAGAAATGAATCTTACAAGAAGATTAATTAAACAGGGTCCAAAAATCACTTAAAGAAAAATTATTAGGTATGATCGTATAGGGATCTTGAAGAAAAAAAAAGCCAGGAGTCATACCTAGGGGAGGAACCGGGGGAAGAAAAGCAATGCAGGAAATAAAAATCATACGCCATGATCCCAACAAGATAGGGATCAGTTGGTAATTGAATCAGTATATCTAATAAACTGTGGAAAACTTTATTTTTTGTAGCAGTTCCTCAGTCCAGGTCTCCTAGTGGCCCTGCCCTAATTGTGGGGATTTATGATAGAGGGGAAAAGCTGGGACATGATTATCACATCAAAATAATTTTTGATGAGCTAATACACACATAGCAGGATAAAACATCCAAGCACCTGTTTGATTTCAGATAAAAATCACAGTTGACAACTAATCATACAGCAAAAATACCACCTTATAGCCAGACTCAGGAAATAAGTAGGTGGGAGAATTCCTTTTCAAAGGAACACAAAAGGGAAATTAAGCTTGAGGGATTCTGCCATGGCCTGAGACTAAAGACCTTTCCTTTATCTTTTTCCCTGTCCTCCACTTATAACAATTCTCTGAGTGGTTTATGGCATTTTTCTCAAATGGTGGCTTACTGACTTAATGATACATGAGAGAAATATATCTGAATTCAAACCTCAAAATATTAATCAATTATAGTCCCAAAAGCTTTTATAAACCAAAATGGTACATTTCACCAAGAACATCTTAGGACTAAATACAGTTATTTTTTTCCTCTTATGGGGTTACATTAAAGTTCACTTGTTCAAATGTCATTACATTTTTCTTTTCAAGTTTCAGTGTATGCTGATATAAAGATCAAATCATTGCCCAATTAGCAATTTTAGGTTTTTAATTTTATGACAATAGTTTAAAATAACTTATACTTTCATAAGTGGTAATAGCATTCACATAAGCATTTTCCTTATAGCAAAAAAGTGCTACAGTGTGTTGTCAAATGACTTTCACTATGAATTAAATTTCCTTTTACAAATCACATAACTTTGCTTAAAAAACAATCAACTAGCAAGTTTACTAAAATAGTGTGATAACATTTATAAATTTCACTTAAAATTACTTTATTTTACACTTGAATCTATTTTCCCAAATATTACAGAAGTTCAATTTATAATTTCAGTTTAGCAATATTTTTACACAAAGGGGGCAAGGGATGAAGTTCAAATTCGGCCTCGGATACTTGACACTAGCTTTGAGACCCTGGGCAAGTCATTTGACCCAATTACTTCACAAAAACCAAACCCCCCAAACACCCAAGCAAACAAAAAGAGTTACTTGAATGATTCTATAGCAAAAAAAAAAAGATCTGATCCTCTATTTTTATTTCCTTGAAACTCTAAGATACTCTCTCCAGGTGGTGCCCTCCATTTTGACTCATTATGGTACTTATATCCCTTGTCTCTACATGGAGACTTATCAGGAAACAAACTGACCCTATTACTCTAAATTTTCTCCTTTCAAACTACAAAATAATTAGAAATGCATAAAGTTTTACATATTTACATAAAGCCTTAACATATTAAAATTTGAAACAATGCTTTTAAAGGCATTGTTTTACTAAATCTCTATTTTTTTCCAAAACCATCTTAGAGCTTCAGATCTCACATTCTTCCATTTCAGTAACTAGAAAAACTTTTAGGAAACATGAAGTGGCCTATTCTATTTTTTACTACTGTATTTATCACCTTGAGAAACCTATAACAAATTTACAAAATGCCTCTTTGCCCAATTAATGCAAGTTTTTCCAAAATAAATAGAGTTAAAATACATCTCTTTGGCAGATCCAGATTCAAGGGGTAGGGGAAAGGAGAGTCAGAAAATCAAGGTCAAGCCAGAAGAAGCAGTTCTGAGCTAGAGAATGGGGTGGGCAGAGCCACTCTTGAACCAGTGGAATGAAACAGCAAGGGGAGATCAAGCTATGAGTCTTAGCTAATTCCAAAACTGGAACCCTTTCAGGACCCTGAAATGCACAGCAAATGTCTCCCCAACTCCCCAAGCCAGTGGGGGAAAATGTAGAGTACACAGCCCAGATCAAAACAGAGAGGCAGCTGAACCAATCAACATGACAATGGAGACACAACAGAGAGGTTTCCCCAATTCCCCAGGCCAGAAGTGAAAGAAGGGAGAATAAACAACAAATAAAATGATAAGAGAGGCAGACAAACTAGCAGTCATGACAACAGAGACAGAATGAGTGGTTGAATCGGATAATTAAGACACAGATATATTAAAACACAACAAAGTGTTGGTCTGGGCTTTAGATCATGCAACCTAGAAGACCAGACAAAAGATTTTAAGCTGTTTTTTTTTCAAGTTTTAGATTGACTCATGCAATTGTAAACCTTATAAAGGAAAAGATATGTCTGTAGGTTAGACACAAGAGGTAGAGACCTCCTGTAATGTACTGGGCAGGCTCACCATGAACACAATGCCACTCCAACATACCAGAGAGAGAGAGAGGGAAGTCTGATTCCTTCAGTGAGGTGTCCCTCAGGAGGTCAGTCACACAGTCCCAAGAGAGTGAAATCTCTTAGATGTCTGCAACATAAATTATCTCACCTGAAGAGGGTGAAGAAAAAGAACCAAAAGCTACCAGGCAACTCAGAACTTAAACCTGGACAGATGATGACTTATAAAGAAAACATGGCTTGCCTGAGAAGCAAGTCTCTTGGAGTCAGAGAGTATGCCCACTCAGCCAAGGATTCCCCTATACCATTATTTACTACTTATCCCCTGATTGCTGATCTTCTTTTGAGAGAGCAGCACACTCTGGGGGAACTTGATCCCCCAAATAACTTATCACATTCCTATGCCCTTCTTTATTACTTATCCCTGTTGGTTTGTCTTCCATTACAACGACAGTCTGCTCTGGGGGAGCATGATCCTCTAAAATAACTTTTCAGGCCCCATTCCCTTCTTTTTATCATCTGATTGCTCATCTTTTAGAAGGGTACTCCACTCTGGGGGAGCATCATGCTCCATATAAATTCTGTTGTCCATATATCCTTCTTTATTAGTTATCCCCTGATGTTTTGTCTTTTGGGGAGGGCAACCAGCTCTGGGGGAACATGATTCCCTATGTAACCGCTCTTGCTTCTGTACTTTATTGTTCATCCTCTCATGGCAGCTTAGGTTGTTTAGGTTGCTTTGGGATCAGTGATTTCCCGCTGTTGTTAACAACAGAAATACTTAAATAAACCTTTTTGGCCCTAACATTTCTTCTGGGTCAGAGTTGATATTTTACATGAATTCTTTCATGTCCCCCAAACCTTTAGCTGGCATTACTGTGATGAAAAATGTTTTCCACCTTCAGAAAGAGAGCTCATGAACTCTGAGTATGACTGAAATATACTTTTTTCACTTTCTTTTTTCCTTTGGGCATGAATGTGTATGCTTTCTCTTGGGGGCAAAAAAAACTCTCAAGAAAATGTTTTGGATGACTTCACATGTATAATTGATACACCATTTGTCTTCTCAAGTAGTAGAGGAGGGATATGAAAAAAGGAGACAATTTGGAATTCAATTTTTTTAAAAAAGTGAAAGTTATAATTTTAATGTAATTGGGAAATATTTAATGAAACAAATAATAAACAAGCATTTTTAAAAGACATGTTTTTAAAACAATAGATTCAGATAAATGGCAGCTATCTAAAATAAGCTGAGACTGAACTATTACATTTTCAAAGCACAAAAGTAATAAATATATAGTTAAAAATTTCAGAAATACTAGATTCATAGTGTAAGCCATTATTCAGAAATATGTTTGTATTGAACATAAAATGAACACATAAGTAAATATAGCTGAATAAGTATTAATAGGTACATTAAATATATATATATATATACATATATATATATATACATATATATATATATAGTGGCCAATAATGGATTGATTTTGTGTGTCATTATTATTTTCTTTTAAATGAACCTATATTATTTTTAATAACCTATAAGACTGCTGAGCTATAAGAAATGATGAGTTCAGTGACCTTAGAAAAACATAGACTTTCACAAAGTAATGAAGAGTGAAATGAACAGGATAATGTCTATAGTAATAATAATATTATTTTAAGAACAAATTTGAGTGAATACGTTCTTTTGACTATTTTAAATAGGAAAATTAACTACAAAGGCATAAGAGGGAAGACACTCTACGTCCAGAGAAAATACTCTTAAATATATGTATAAGATTTTACATATATATGTGTGGGGTATGTACATATATATATATATATATATATATATATTTATACACACACACACACACACACACACATATATAAATTTATTTTTCTTTCCTTCCCCCTCACTCCAGTGATGGTTTCTATTAGAAAAAAAGAATGAGGGGAAGGAAAAAAAGAAATTTACTTTATAACTTTAATATTTAATCTAAAGCAATATCAAGTTTTATGTGATAAATTTGCAGTTTTATATGCAATCATCTTTTTTTACTATTCTGTTATGCAAATACTCATTTTATTCCATAAATTAAAAGTAAAATAAATAAACATTTTTCAATTAATCAATTTTGCAATGATTTTTTAAAACTGATAAATAAAAATATTTGTGAGAAAGACAAGTACATATATGACACAGGTGAACCCTAAGGCCTTTGTTGAGCACTGGGCTTCAGAAATTTGTATTGACATTCAATCTTCTTCCCCGTTGATCTGGTTTTATGAACTGAAAAGTTCCTTTTTACATTTAATTATGTCTTTATAATATTACATAATTTTTACAGATCTGATTTGATCATTAGATACTGATTTAATGCTTTTCCTTGTGCTTTGTAGACGATGTTTAAATTAGTTGAAATAGTCATGGAATCATAGATTAAGAATAGGAAAGTTTTGGAGATTAACAAGTCATAAGGCATCATGGTATAGGTGAAAAGCACAGCCTGTGAAGTCAGATGACTTGACTTAATACCCTACCTCTTTCATTGCCAATTATGTCCATGGACAAATAATTTCTCTGTGCCTTAGTTTCCTTATCTTCAATATTAAGGGATTGCACTAGATAACCTCTTAGATTCATTCAGTCTCTAATTTTGTGGTTTATGATCATGGGATACAAGAGTTCAAAGGGACAGTGGTGGTGCTTTAGTTCAAATATGTCATTTTATAGGTGAGGAAATGAAGATCCAGAATGAAACTGGAAATTGAACCTAGAATTCAGAACCTCTCTCTGAACCCTCTGAACATTTATTTTGCTCTCCTATCATTTTAATGGACAAATTTGCCAATATATTTCAGAAAAGAAACTTAACTACTAAGAAATTATATTTAGATTTAAGCCAAACCTGTTGATTTTAGATTTCTCCCAAAGCAGACCTCTGGTATAATTAGTGATTCATACAAAGGCATGAGACCAATTTAAGAAGATAGTTTATTACCATATATTAGATGCTGAGTTTCCATTGTAAATCTCTGAAACCATTAGTTCACAGCTAGGAACATATCACAAACTCACACAAAGTACAGTATTGTTTTACTCCCTAGCAGATTCAAAGACATACAAAATGGAATTTAAATATCTTTTAGACAATGTGCAGCTTTGCTTTTCATTACATATTCATGTAGCACTAATTGCTTTATAACTATTAGCAATTTAATCGTATTATTTAGGGTATGCGTGCAGAAATAAATGCTTAATATTTTGGTTTTCTAGCAGAAGGAAAGGCTGCTTGAAATATTAATGAATGCCTCAGTCATTTTTGAAGACATCCATATTTCAGAAAATTTTATTAAGTGTTAATTAAAGAGTGCTAGTTAATTGTTCCTTCTTATAGTCAGATATTGAAGCCATTTTTTTTTCCAGAATGGGTACAGGCTAAGCTGATTACCTACAAGATAGTTCTCATAAGAATTTCAATAGGAAAATCTTGCCTCACTTCAGACTTTCAAATGGAATAAAATAACAGCTATAAGGAAGCCTAAAAATAGCCCCCACATTCATTTTATATATAATATTTTTTGAGGCAAAACAGCCTTATAGTAGTGAGAAACCTAAATTCTTGTAGTATCTCATACTTTTATAAGTATCCCTTCATATCCTTCCAATGCCCCTTAGATACTATATCACAACTACAATAATTAAAACTGAACCCTTATACCTGAGATTGAAGACCAAGCAGAGCTACCTTGTCCTGAGTGAATCAGTATCTCTCTCTCTCTCTCTCTCTCTCTCTCTCTCTCTCTCTCTCTCTCTCTCTCTCTCTCTCTCCTTTACTACATCCCTCTCTCCCTAGCAGCTACCCTTTTCTGTACTTGCATTTTAAATTATCTGGGATCACTTAGGGTATTCCTCACACTAGTGTTCTGTATATGCTTGTCCCAAGATAACCAGATAAAGTTTTATTTCCAAATATCATGATTCGGACTGTATGCAGTAAACTTGACTACAGAAAATATGATGGAAAGGTAAATTTGATATTGGTCAACAATTAATTGTAGTGATGAAAATAGTGTCCTGTTTAGCATTGTTCTCAATAAGTTATGTGACAGAAGGCACAGAGAAAGCTTACCATCTGCAATTAACTGTGTTTCTTCCAAATATCTTTTAAAAGGGTATGGGGTAAGAAATCTTTATGTAACACCTTGTAGATGAAGTACTTTACATATATTTTCATGTAACCCATTAAAGACAAGTAACCTGCTGAGCAAATGTGTCCCCTCCACAAATAAATCAGCACACAAACTTGTTTTTAATTTTTTGGCAGACTTATGAAGCCAATTAACTCAGTAATATATATTCAGCTTTAATAGGCAAGTAAATAATTAATGTTATTGCCTTTGTAAATTTTGCTTTTCAGTTATAAATTAACATAATTAAAAGAGTAATGTTTCAGTATGCATACTACCAGCCAAATTTAAATCAAGCAATTAAACTGTAGGTTTTCCGCACCAAATGAGCCCAGCTCATAATGATACAAACTACAGACGTAAATTTGTTTTTCATGGTCAGGTTCATTACAAAAACATGAAGGAAAATACTTGCAGTAAATGTAATCAAGTAGGTTATTCCAAGAACCACTTATATGTTTCCAATTGCTTTTTGGGTTGTTATTGTCATCACCATCCTTTCATCTTTAAATTCAGAATTTCCAAAGATTTAATTCCTCCTTTTTACTAGTTTAGTGTCAGTGACCAAATAAAGTTGTCAGATTCTCTTGGAATGATCATAAGAAATAGACTGAACTTTAACAGTATTTAATTTGTAGTATGAGGACCTGAAAAGCCAATATTGAAATGCTTAAAATGGAAAGTTTAGTGATTACATCTGACCTCCTTTTGAAGGCTAAATAAGTAATTAAACTTGGCTTGGCACTGTATGGGGATGGTGTAGAGATGGGGAATTTGGCTTAGCCTATGGGGAAATGCCATAGAAAAATATTTTAAAAACAAGGGAAATAGCTTTTTGTCCTCCATGATAAATGAAACAGAAATATAGCACCCCCAACCCTGCTCCAGAAGCAACTCTCTGAAGTACTATTAAACCAATTATTCAGAAATGTTCTTTTGTGACTAAATTGTTCAAAGCTGAATGGGTAAAGACTCTACTAAAGCTAGGGAAGTAGTATTGGAATAATTGAGTGGTAGACATTTTTAATCTTGAAGAAATCTTGGTATGTAATTAAGCATGCACTGAATAATAGTCTCTATTTAACTGTTCACCGAATTGTAGCATATTTCTGAATACAGCATTTTGCGACTCCAAGGAAGTAGTGTTGCAGACTTCTTATATCTTTTTCAGTAAAAATGAGTTTTTATCTCTCTCTCTCTCTCTCTCTCCTGCCCCATCTTTCCATCCTTTACTTCAACGAAGTTTTATTTTACATACACAGGAAAACAATTGATAATGATACAAGAGTGTTTTATCCTCTAGTGAATTCATTTTTCATAAACAGAAAACCTGATGATTATTTTTGTAATATATAGCAGTTGAATCAAATTCAAATAGAAATGGGGACCATATGTCATATGTTGTCTTAGAAAACCAAATCTTTACATTCTTTTCTTCATTTTATTTCAATATTTCCCAATTACTATTTAATCTGTTTTGGGACTACATTGGAGTGCTGTAGGGGCTTATTTGATAACAAGATTATTTATGTTATACTTTTGATAAAGGGTTTTTTTTTGGGGGGAAGAGGGCAGTAGAAGGAATTCCCCATGTGTCATCAGAATAACTGGGTTCAGATTCTGGCTCTGACACTTGCAAATAATGTGACACTTGAAACAAGTCACAACTCCTGGTGTCTCAACTTCTTCATCTATAAATAATATAGTAACACTCATCCTTCTTAAAACAAACTTGGAAAATATGGGAAAGATTGCTGAATGCGACTGAAAGCTCATTTTCCCCACATAGACATTTTAATAACAAAGTAAAGCAGTTGAGTTAGAGAAAGGGTCTTGATAGTTGCAAAATCTCATACTTTTAGTTTAGAGCACTGTAACCGAGGGATAGCTTCTTTCCCCATTTTTCTCTGTCAAGGCAGAACTAGTTGGTAAAGTGAGTGTCTTATGATATCTTGCTGCTTTGGATATTTTTATTCATTCTATTTCTTTGATTTTCCCCAGTTACATACAAAAACATTCATTTTTAAAGCCATGAATTCTGAATTTTCTCCCTTCCTTCTTCCCCAATCCCCTTCATTGAGAAAGCAAGTTATTTGATATAGATTAAAAATCTGCAGTCATCAAAAGCATTACCATAATAATCAACATAATCCCTCAGAAGAAAAGAGAAACCTCAAGAAAAATATGTATCAATTTGTATTCAGATATCATCAGCTCTGTCTTTGGGATGAACTGCATTCTTTGCCTTGAGCCCTTCAGATTTGTCTTGGGTCACAGCATTTCTGAGAAAAGATAAGTCATTCACAGTTGATCATACTCTAATATTACTGTTACTTTGTATATAGCACATATCACATGCATCTAAAATGTAAAATTTTACCTGAGAGCATCTTGATCATCGTTTCTTATAATAGCATCTCATCATAATCACAGACCATACTCTATTCAGTCATTCCTCAACTGATGGGTATTCCCTCACTCTCCAGTTCCTTGCCACCATGATATAGGTCCATTTCCTTTCTGTTTTTATCTCTTGTGGAATATAGACTTAGCAGCAGCAAGGTCTAGGCATGGTTTTATAGCCCTTTGGGCATAATTCCAAATTGCTCTACAGAATTGTTGAAACAATTCACAACTTCTTCAACTTTGCATTAATTTAATTCTCCCTCATTCACTCCAACATTTTTCACTGTCTCTTTCTTTCCTATTAGTGAACCTAATAGGTAGACGATAGACCCTCAGAATCGTTCCAACCCACATTTCTCCTATCAGTAGGGAATTAGGACATTTAAAAAAAAAGATTGAAGGGGGTGGCTAGGTGGCATAGTGGATAAACCACCGGCCTTGGAGTCAGGAGTAGCTGGGTTCAAATCCGGTCTCAGACACTTAATAATTACCTAGCTGTGTGGCCTTGGGCAAGCCACTTAACCCCATTTGCCTTGCAAAAAAAAACCCTAAAAAAAAGATTTAAGTAAATAGCATTGATAGCCTCATTTGAAACCTGTTCATACCTTTTGATCATTTATCACTTGCTAAATGATTTTTATTTTTTTTTATAAATTTGACTCAGGTCTCTATGTTTGAGAAATAAAATCTTTATCAGAAAAATTTGTTTCAGGGAAACTAGGTGGCACATTGGATAGAACACCAGCCCTGGAGTCAGTTCAAATCTGGTTTCAGACCTTTAATAAACACCTAGTTGTGTGACATTGGACAAGTCACTTATACCTGCTGCCTTACAAAAAAACCCAGAAAACCCAAAAATTTGTTTTAATATTTTTACCCACTGGTACTATTACTAATTGTATTTCACTCTGTCCTAGTCCTCCTATCCTCATTTATTCTGTCTCCTTTTATCCTGTCTCTCCTCAAGTGTTTTGCATCTGACTACCTACTCCCACAATCTTCCCTTACTTCTATCACCTGCCCCCATCTCTCATCTCCTTCCCTTCCTACTTTCCTTTAGAGTAAGACAGATTTTTACTCAATTGAGTTAGTTAATATATTATTCCCTCTCTAAATCAATGTCAATGAAAGACTCACTCCCCTTCAGCTCCCTCTTCTTCCACTCCTCTGCAAAAGTTTTTACTTGTCCCTTTTATGTAAAATAATTTACCCCATTCTACTTTATCCTTTCCCTTTCTCCCAGTACTTTCCTCTCTCACTCATTAACTCCATCTTTTTAATAGACCTTCAAACTCAACTCCACCCTGAGTCCTGTCTATATGCTCCTTCTGACCCCATTACCTTCTATGAACTAAGAAGTCTGGAAGCAGTTGCTGATGACTCCTGGACTGCTGGGGTCAGATCTGTTCCTCTGAGATCTGCACTGGACTATTCTCAAATCTCACCTAGTAAGGCAGAGTATTCCTGTTGACCTTGGGAATCTCTAGGCTTAGTGGTCTGAAAATTGCTATCACCGCCACTGACCCAATTGCCCAGTAGTCTGTCCCTGAATTGCTAAGACAGGTCCACTCCACTTACTCTGTGCTCCTCTTTCACCCTGGTGCAGCAGACCCTTCTCACCAGATCTTCCAAATAGATTTGAGATGGAATTGTTTCACCAAATCTTTATGTGGGTTCTGCCACTGTGGAATATGTTTAAAGTCATCATTTAAAGATATTTGGAGTGGTTTGGGGGGAGAGTTCAGGAGAATCCCTACCTTTACTTAGCCATCTTGGCTCTACTCCCTGCTCTGGCATTTTATAAGCCTGGTTAAAATATATATATATATTTCATTCTCATTGTCTTTGGATATAATGGTCTGAAACTATTACTTGAAACTAAAGTTTTCAAGGAAAAGTTTATATTTCAAAGACTGTTTAAACTAGGACCTTACAGTTGCATTGTGAAAGATTAAGATATCCCTTAGGGGCTATTAAATCATAGTTTCATTTTAGAAAAGATCCTATCATTCTTCCAAACAGAATTCTAAAACTTGAGACTTACTGAGGCTAAAACCTTAGCCTTACTTACAATTCCTAAAGAGACTTAGATGGTCCATTGGGTAAAGTAGTAGTAGACCTAGAGCCAGGCAGAGCTGAAATCAAGTCTGTTCTCAAATATTTACTAGTTGTATGACCCTGAACAACTCAATTAACCACTGTTTACTCAGTTTACCCATTTTAAAATGGGGATTATGATAATACTCACCTCCCAGGATTGTTGTGAAAATCAAGAGATATTAATTGCAAAGCACTTGTCTTAGTGCATAATATGAAGTAAGCAATATAAATGTTAGACATTTTTATCATTTTTATAATTATCAATATTATTATTATTATTATGTCTCCTGGAAGAATGAGCCTCTGAGGGTGAGTTGTCAGGTCCCAGTCTAACTTTTATTCTCAAAGGGAAGAAAAAGTGAGATTCCCCCAAGATATTATATCCTTCTTTTACAGAATAGGAAACTGAAGCCCTAAGAGGTTAAATGTCTTATCCTAGATCACTATAACTATGAGTTGCAGTGTTTCTAATAATACTGATGTATGATGAAATTTTCTGACTTCCATTCTCCTCCATGCTGGTGTCATGCTATCAATCAATCAACCAATCAGTCAAAGAGCCTTCCCTAAGCACTTTCTCTACTTCAGGTATCCTGCTCAGCCTCAGGTGTATATACAAAGACAAAAGTGAAACAGTCAACCTATAGTATTCACCTGACAATATTTATAATTGTGAGAAACCCTCTTAGAGGAACCAGTCTGAATGTGATTTGTTGATTGTAAGTTGTTCGATTCCTGTCAGGAACATATTTCACTGAGACGGTATGATTTAGTGATTTAACAATAATCATTTCACTTGTGTCAATTCAATGCAACATTTTATTAAATGCCTACTTTATGTCAAGAACTCTGCCAGATGCTGAGGATACAAATATAAGAAGGTCATACTCACAACTCTTAAAGAAATTAGGCCTGGACCACAGGGAGCTGGTGATTTTAACTATATACATATATAGACAAATACATACATATATACATACATACATATAATCAAGGGTATGCTGGAGCTAACTGAAACCTGACTATTATACTTTCAGTGTGAATATTTATTCTTCAAAAATCAACAAATACACCAAATTAGATTGATCTAATTTTTTGTTGATTGTGAAGACTAAACAAGTGATTGAGAAAAATGTTAATAATGCAAATTAAACTAATAAACATGTCATGTATATACCTCCTTCCAGCACACATCCCCTCACATACAAAACAGAGCCAGTTGATAAACTTTTGCCAGTATATCTCTGGATATACCTAAATAAGTCTAGTACAAAAATAGCTGAGCTGATAATGCAATAACAATGGGAGAGATCAGTGGAGGCTTCTCTTGGGTGATAGGGCCTGATGGACCTAGAAGAAAGCCAGTGTTCGGAAAGACAAGCAAGAAATTTAATTCCTGAGCCACTGTGCCTTTATTATAGTAAAATGAAAATTGGAGTTTTTTTTATTCTGGGATTTCTTTTTGGAAGTGATTGAAGAATTCTTTCAAGGATTATTTTGTCTTCTTGTTCTAGTATATTAAGGTAGTTTTTCCATGACAATTTTTATTTTCCAGGCTCTACTTTTTTTGATGTAAGATTTCAGGCGGATCAATAATATATAAATTATGTCTCCTGGATCTATTTTCCAAATCAGTCATTTTTGCTAAGAGGTACTTTACATTTTCTTTTATTTTTTTCAACTTTTTGGTTTTGTTTGATGGCATCTTAGCGTCTTATAGAGGCATTACTTTCCATTTGTTCAATTCTTATTTTTAGGGTTTTATTTTCTTCAGTAAGCTTTCATGCTTCCCCTTTCCAGTTTGTCAATTTTAATTTTAAATAGTTTTCCTTCTCCAGGTAGTTAAGTTTAGTTTTTGATATGTTATATTCTTTATCCAATTGCTCATTTTTCTGCTTAAAGGAGTTGATTTCTTCAGTCAATTTTTCATAATTCTCCTGCATGGCTCTCATTTCTTTTATTGGTTTTTCTTCTTCCTCTCCTCTTTGGTTTTTTAAAATTCTTTTTGAGCTCTTCCAAGATGTCTTTTTGGATTTGAGGACAATTCATAAATGCCTTTGAAGCTTCAGATGTTAGAATTTTGTCTTCATCTTCTAAGATGACATTTTTATTAACCCTATCAGAATAGTAGCTTTCATGGTTACCAGTATTTTTCTTTTTTTGCTCATTTTGATAGTTGAATTCTACTCCTGGGATACAGAAAGTATAGTCCCAAGCTCTTTGTGCTAGTGCTGAGATCTGGTCCTGGCTTCTCATTTGTCAAAGTATTCCCCACATAGATTTGTTCCCTCCTTTATGCCAAGGCATTGCCTAGGCATAGGTTTGTTTCCTGGGTTGGAATATCCCTATCCGGTCCTATCTGTTGCACCAACATTCCCAGGACATGAACTTGGTCTTCCAAGTTGGGATTGGGACTCTCACTGCCAACCTGTTGCCATGCTGTTTGCCATGCTGTCTTGTTGAGTCTTGTCCTGAGCTATGCTATGACTAAGAACTTCCCTCTGGCTTTCCAGCTCTCTGGCCTACTCTGGGCTATACTTCCGTTTCACCCAGAAGAGACCTTTCCTGAACTTTCTCCACAATACCTTGAGTTTAGAACTGTTCTCCTCCCCTTTTTTTGGTGGAATCTGTAGCTTTAAGGTCTGTATAGAGGTTTCATTTAAAATTGTTTTGGGAAAAAGCTCCAGGAGCCTACTAGCCTACTGCCATCTTGACTCCACTCTGAAGTCTCCAGGAGATATTATTATAAAGAATACAAATTTTGGGGAGTGACAGCATCCCTCAACCTTCTAATACTGCCTTCAGCCCAGTCATTACAACCAATTTCTAGTGAAGAAGCTCCTAGAGGAAGGATCAGACATCCCTATCAAATGTCCAACAATTACCCTCCACAGGGAAGGTAACCCAAACTATGTAAAGCAGCAAGTCCTGCCTGAGTGAGGGAAAAGATGTAGTATGCCCCAGGGATGTCAAATTACTACCCCCACTACACCACATCTTCTCCCTCCAGATCTTCATAAAGACAAACCAGAACCATTAGAATAGCAGTTCTTCCAGCTCCGTCAAATAGAAACTGATAGAATTTTTATCATTGGGAGTAATATTAAAGAAGGAGTATTCTCATTGTGACAGTTTTATCACTGCACCCTAAAAACCATGGAGCTATTTCATCTGATATGCAAATAATATTATTCCTTCAAGTAAATCTCTTCCATGTCTCCTTTTCACTCAGTAGTCCATGACATAGAATGTCCATTTGCTTGGATGTCAAAAATGAAATAATTCACGCTTATTACTAGAGAAGTCTTGCTTTACATTTTTCTCAGTCATGCAACAGGGACTTTGCTCAGAAGCAATAGTAGACTTGCTACAAAATCAATGATATTTGTAGCAGTGTTAACTTCTAGAAAATGCTGCTTAAAACAACAATATCAGGAACAAAATAAAGGGGGGAAAAGAATATAGCACTGTAGGCCCTTGCCAGAAGGAAAAAAAAAAAACGCTTATTTTTAGAAATATGGGTATGGCCCATACAAATTGCAAAGTTTCTACAAAAAGTTGGCATTATCACATTTCCCTAGACTTATGTATTTGGGAATTAAAAGCAAAATCTGAAACAAATGTTTAAAAACTCATTATGGCTATCTTAATGAGCCTGAGCCAAGGGATGCTTTTCTTTGCTTCCTTTTCTGGATTTCACCACAATCATTCACTTAAGAGAACTTGTCAAGACATGTGACCTTCTGCAAGTTATATAAACACTTTGAGACTCATTTGATCATCTGTAAAATGAGATGATTGGACTATTTGGCTTCTAAGATCCTTTCTAGTACTAAATCTCTGATCTTGTGAGTCTATAAAAACTGTATGGAATTCAATAAAGTGAAGAAAGAAGGAAAAAATTATCATCAAAAGTAAGACTGATATTCAGCTAAGTTATCACTAGGACTTTTATTAATAAAACTGTTGATAGTAAAGGGAAATAATCAGATATTTTTTATTACTGCTTTATTTTCCATTAGATTTCTTTAGAGCATGTGCACTTGGTAATATTATCACAGATTTGATTATTACTAATATACCTTTTAAGAATTCAGATAATTTCAAGTGCAGTGAAAAATATAATTTATCTGAGTTATACTCTAACTAGTGAGATATAAGTAAAATTGGTCAATTAGTCTCCCTAGCTAGAATCCTCTTTCTTTTTCCAAGCTGCTTTCCCACCTTTACTCTTCATCATATCCTATTCATCCTTCATGATCCAATTCAAGTTATCTTCTCTGACTAATTCATAAGAAGATTTATAGATAGGAAACTGGAACAAACCTTAAAAGCCAGGTAGTACATCTCTCTCAATCTATATGCCAGATGATTAAGACACAGAAAAGCTAAGTAACCCAAGATCATACAAATAAAGTACCAAAGTCAAGATTTCAATAGAAATGGTTTGACACTAGGGCCAATGGTTTTTTTTCACAGAAACATATAGTGATAGCTCCATCTAAATTCCTAGAAGCTCTTTTTTTATCACTGTTGCTATTGCTGATATTATTGTTCGGTCATGTCTGCCTCATTGTGACTCCCATTACAGTCTTCTTGACTAGAATAATGGAGTGATTAGTCATTTCATTCTCCAGCTCACTTTACAGAAGAGGAAACTAAGGCAAACAAAGTTAAGTGACACAGCTGATATCTGAGGACAAAATTAAATTCACAAAGGTGATTTTTCCTGGTTTCAAACTCAGAACTTAATCTACCATATCAGATGAGCTAGAAAAGAAAATGACAAACCAATCCAGGATCTTTGCCATGAAAAACCCTAATGGAGTCATGAAGAATCAAACATGACTAAAAATTTACTTAATAGTAGCTCATTTTTTTCAATTTTATAATTGTTTTACTTAACTTTTTAATTTCTGAGGTAAAATTATATCTTTCTTTCATATTCCATAACAAAATACAGAGCTATCAGATAGCTTGGAAAATATGTATATAAAAATATTGAAAATTTTAATAACACTGCTCAAAGGAGTTGAGATAACTTGCATTTTTATGTACATATACACACTTTATTTTATTTAAGTGGATGTACCTAACCAAATCATCTTCCTAAAATGAGCATGTCATTTACATCACAATTCTAATCAACTTTAAACACATGCCTAAAAGTTTCAAAACATCTTTCAATCAATCGTTTTCTTTATTTTCTTTCCAAAAAGAAATTAAAACCAGTACAGGTTTTAAATCAATCAGATAAAAATGCTTTCCTTTTAAACTGAAAAGATAAAAATCAAAACCATAATCATGGAAAATATAAAAAAGAACTATAACCAACCATTGGATTCTACTTGCCTGGTGAGAAGTGAAACCTTGGCTATGGTTTTTGCTAATGTGAACAGATAGTATATATATATATATAAATATATATATATATATATATATTTATATATATATATATATATATATTTATATATATATATATAAATTCACTATTCATACCTGATGTTTTTCTAGGCCACTAAAAACTAAATTAAGTTATGTTAACTCCCTCTGTTAATGGTATAGACGAATGTGGAATGGACCTTGGTGAACTGTTTCTAACTCACCCCAACACTAACTTACACAAACAACCAAAAACCAGTGAGCTATTAGATTAATTTGGATCTTGTCTATAGTTCCCCCTCCTCACTACACACCCCACACCAAGGCTATAAAAGCAAACTGTTCATAACATACTCTTAATTTGTTATTATATGAATATGATTATTGAAATGTCAGCAGATTTAAAATTTTCAGAGTTTAAATATTTGGCACAATTAAATTTTGGGAGAAAAAACAAATGAACAAAAAATATTTTGTTTTCATTTTTCCCTCCCCAGTTTGCCACTGTTAGATATGTATGGAGAAATCCAATTTACTCCAGGTAAAGAGGTGTTCCAAAACTGTTAGAGAAAGGAGGTTCAAAGTCTCCTCTAGCCCTAGCACCATAACCACCCCATTCCTGAGGACATCAATAATATTTACATTGCCTAGCAATCTGAGAAAGTTCAAGTTAATTTTTGAGAGAACCAGACATGATAGAAAGACAGTTTCAAAAATGTTGTCACACTTTAAGGTGAGTTCATAAGCATACTTCACTTTAAATATCCCAAAACACTATTAGGAATGAAAAATGAGATTAATGGTTGTCTTTTGTTTCTTGTTTCTTAAAGGCTACCACTTCCTCCTGTCCTGTTCTTTGTAGAAAGAGAGCTTGTAAGTCTTCAAGACATGTTTAATATGTGGAGAATGTGAGAAGTCAGAAAGAAACTAGTAGCCTTTTTTAGAGGGCAGAGCTTCCTCACAAGTATAAATGCTGTTTTTGCCTCTTCTGCTTTGTTCTAATTTGACTTTACTTCTCAGGGTTCTCTAAAAACTTTGTTTGAAAAATTAAAAAAACAAACACTGAATGCCTGTTTCCCAAATAAGACTATCCCTGAAGATATTTTTTTTTAAATGGAAGAAAATAAAATGAATTTTCCCAGGTTAAATCTTAAGAATTAAGGGTCTCATTCTGTATGTTTCCCTTTACACAAAAAAAGAGTAAAATTCATTATTGATTTCTCTATAAAAACAATAGAAAACAAAGTCATTTGCAATCCTCAATTTTCACTCTCAACCTACTCAAGCTGTTTTGGTCTCTTGGGGGAGTTTCCTTGTCAAAAGTCCAAGTCTTACCAGAAGGGCAGAGGCTCACTCCCTTTTCCTCTCCCATTTCATCTTTCCCAACCCAACCCCCAATTTAGCTTTTTTCACATCCTGATAATTTGCAAGAAAACAGATACCCCTCCTTTATATCAAAACATAAAAATACAAGAAGTCTGTTTCTAGTATATTGTTAGCTAGGTTGTACAATGGTTAGAGTACCCGATCTGAAGTCAGGAAGTCTCACATTCCTGAGTTTAAACCCAGGTTATATATTTGCTAGCTGTATGATCCTGAGCACATCATTCAACTTTTTTTTCCTCAGTTCCTTATCCATAAAATGAACTGGACAAGGAAATAGCACACCACTACAGTATCTTTGCCAAAAAGATCGCAACTGAAGTTATGGAAAGTGGGACAAGACTGAAATGCATGGACAATAACAAATGTTCTAGATGAAACAAGAATAATTACCATCTTCCCATTTTACCCATTTTTCATGTATGCAGTTAAAGTATAACCTGCTCAATTCATCTCTAATACTACACATCAACAGGGGCTTCCATGGCCTCCATGGTAATGAGGGGTGGAGAACAAGAAAGATTTCAATGAATCTTGCTGCTGTTGCTCAGCTCTCTGACTTCTCTATCACCATTCCATGGGTATTTCAGCCCAAGCTTTGGGAACATCAGAGCTTTCTTTGTAGGGATTTAGGACTCAACTTATTCTAGTGCATTCTTACCAGACATGTCTTCATTCAACTCTAGCTTCTCTTCCCATGGGCTGTTTAGGAATATCAAGGGTCAGGCTAAGTGCAGCTGGGCCTTTAAAAAAGATATCATTTGGGGGTGGCTAGTTGGCATAGTGGATAAAGCACCAGCCCTGGAGTCAGGAGTACCTGGGTTCAAATCCGGTCTCAGACACTTAATAATTACCTAGCTGTGTGGCCTTGGGCAAGCCGCTTAACCCCCATTTGCCTTGCAAAAAACTAAAAAAATATCTTTCTTGTCTAAGGTCTCATTGGATACAGAGTGCTCTTTATCCTTCTGTTTCTTCTTTTCCCTTAGTTCTCAAGCTCTCTGGCTGCAGTTTGTTGTTCCAACTTAATCCTTAAAGGGGCAGGGGATATAGTGGAATTGATGCAACTCCTAGATCTTCACTACTTTCTCTTCTTTCCCCTGTTCTTCCATCCAGCTAGTGGTGGTTGAAACTTAATGAAAAATTGGACTTGCTGCTCTGTATACATTTGGCACTACTACAGGCATGGAACTATGAGCCTAGGATAACTACTGAGGAAAAGTCTAGGGATTTAGATGGTAGTTTAAAGGAGGTCTGTGAATTCAGGTAGTTTTTCATTACCTGGAGGTTAAAGGAGAAATAGCTACTAATTTCAAAGGAATATAGACCTGAGGGAGGCTCTAAGAGAAGACTTCTCTACAGAAAACATAGTTGTTCCACAATTTTCACTCTCAATATAATCAATGTTTCTTAGTCTCTTGTCAAAAGTCCAAGTCTTACCAGCATGCAGATGCTTACTCCCTTTTCTTCTCCCATTTCATCTTTCCCAATCCAACCCCCAATTTTTTTCACCTTCTGATAATTTAAAAGGAAAAGAGACCCCTCCTTTATCTCAAAACACAAAAATACAAGATATGTGTTTCTAGAACAATGGTGAAAGGAGGACTTGAGGATGCTTCCATGTTCTAGCAGTAGAGAAACAGCAAAAAGAACTCTTGGAGTCAAGTTACTTCCCATGTCTAATGAAAAGAAGAAACATCATGTCTGGCTTGTGTTTTTGATAGCTAATTCCTTTACAAGTGGATGAATTCCAGGCAGTCATGAGATTCTATACCACCCAGCAGAGTTGTCTCCTCTGGCTCTGAAATCTCTACTTTTCATTTGCTGTCATCATTTGAGGACTCCAGCCCAGAAGGAGCTAGGGAGTTTGTAAAGCATCATCCTGGCTGCAAGTTACTAGTGGGGGGAAATGACTATTTAATAGAGGAAAGTAGAAACAGGTGAGGCCTTTGGAAAGGTAGTCTGGGAAGCTATTCTATTAGGCTGAATGTTGATGAGTGGATAGTTAGTAGGGCATCATGAAGTTATCTAAAACTTATGGGTAAATCTTTTGCCTTTTGCTTTATGAAGAATCCTCTGGTTGTAATTGTATATGACAGATCAACTCAGCTTCTCACAGTCCATCTGTGCTTTGTACTTAATTCAGTCTCAAAAGCTGACTACATCATCTGGGAACTTGGTGACAAACTCCCCAAATTCCTTGCTGCCAAGTAATGATATGGTGGAACTATTCTTTCTGAAGTAACTCCAAGATGAAATGGCATACCTGGATCTGCCAGGAGCCTGGGAATGATTGGATTTTGTAGACTTTCCTCAGGGAACTAGTAACGTCTACCTCCTTCTGGCTTTTCCTCAACGCTGCAGGCCTCTTTAATTTTCTACCTCCTATCTACACACTACTTTGTGGTCCATTTCTGTCTGGTCCCATAAACTAATTTTTATTGAATTAATCATTTGATATTCAGAATCTATTGCCCTACATCATTCTTTTTTTTTCTTTTTGGTGGGGCAATGTGGTTAATTGACCTGCCCAAGGTCACATAGCTATTAAGTATCAAGTGCCTGAGATGCTATATGAACTCTGGTCTTCCTGACTCCAAGACTGGTGCTCTATCCACTGCTTCACCTAGCTGCTGCCTCTCTGTTCCATAACTAAAGAGTGATGTTTCTGAAACAAACTGTCAACACTTGGAATGTAGACATTTAATATTTATGTTAATTAACTAAATGTCAATCTTGATAAGCTAGGGATATTTCTTTCAGAGTTGAAATAAGGTTGAGCCATTTTGGATTCCATGTAATGGGAATTTAGTTAGCTGAATACATTTAAATTTTAGCACTACAAAACTTTTCCATTGGAAAAATTTCCCAATTTTCCTGGATATTAAGAAAAACTGTTTATAAAATGATGAGCAGGATGATTTCGGAAAAACTTGTAAAGACTTACATGAACTGATACAGAATTAAATGCGTAGAAACAAGGCAACATAGTGTACAGTATCAACAATAACTGTGAATGACAGCTATTCTCAGCAATACAGTAATCCAAAACAATCCCAAAGGATTCATGATGAAAAATGTTATCTACCTTGCATAAAGAACTGATGACATCTGAATTCAGACTGAAGCATACTATTTATCTTTTCCTTCCTTCTATCCTTTCTTCCTTCCTTGCTTGCTTTTTTCCCTTCCTTTTTTAAAATGCTATAATGCCATCTATTATTATTACTAATACTAATTAATAATATCATAATATTCTATAATGCTTACATCTAAAAGATAGAAGATTCTAGTAATTTTCAGAAACTGCAATTTGTCACTGAAAGACAAGTAATGCTTTTACTATTAAACATGACTGGCTCACTTGGTTGTCTCAAACACTGTTTGCTTTGCCAGCTTTTCTGTGGTGAAGCAGAAAATGTTGTGAAATGACTGAGACTTGAAAAAAGAAAACAATATTTTAATAAGAGAATCTTCTCCAAGCATATGGTCCTAAAAAAAAATCTATGCTTCCACTGACTGAGGAGGGGTGAGGGTGGGGGAATGTGTTATCAGTTAAAAAGTTAAATTAAGTAAATCACAGAAATGAGACTAGAACCTGAAGCTTTTCACTACTGGTCCAAGTCTCTTGATGTGACACCAATAAAGTAGCCCACAGAGAATATAAAATGTGGAGCAATTCTCACTGCCTATTTCAACCAGGAACCATCACTTGCCTGACCAAAAATCTCATTGCACTAGCCTGCCTGGGTGCCTACAATTTCCACTCTTTTATCAGAGTAAAAACACATTATTTTATCTAGCAAGTAGAATACCTCAGCTTGAATCAGTTTATGGACACTTACTCCATAAAAGAGAGTAAGACCCTGAGGGAAAGATGGAAGGCAATTTGAGTTTTTATAGGGAAGAAGGGAGGACAAAATTTAGAAAATGAGTGTTAGTTTTTTGAGGGCAGTGATTATTTCAGTGTCTGTTTCTTTTATATCACTATTGCCTAAAGTGATACCTTGCAAGTTTTTTGTTTGTTGCTTTGTTTTTGTTTTTGTTTTTGTTTGGGTTTTGTTGGTTGTATAGAGGTGATTTTGTTTGTGTTTTGCTTGTCTTAACCAGAACTCCTATTTTCACCAAAGGAATCTCCCAAAAAGAAATTTCTTCCATTAAAGATGTTTGACACCTTACAAAGCACAGTGATTCGCACAAATGATTCTTGATTGACTAACATCTTTCTGACTTTTCATGCTAGAAAGTTCCCTGCGATATAGAAAGATAATAAAATAGCCTATATGGGACCTGGACAAGATTTTAATGCAGATATTCTTAATTCTCAGACCAGCACTGTATTCATAATATCACATAACCATCTCCCTAGAAGACCATTAATAATCAATTAATTAAAGTGGAACAAGTGAAATTCTCTATGGTGGTTTAGAGGCCAAAATGAAGACTTTTGTTATCTAGGAGAAGGAAATGGTGAAAACCTGAAGGTTGTAGAGAAGACACATCCTCAGTAGAAGGACACTCAGGACCAACTTTGCCTGCTCTGCAAAACTTAGTAGGCATATAAAATATTAGTCATTTTGGAGGTGGTACAACAAAAAGAGTCTCATTCTTGACAATTTAAAATGTAAAGATTTACATAAAATATTTCTATTAAAATAGAAAAATCATATTTATTTTTAGCTAATAGTTATCTCAAGAGTTTGTTGATGCACAAGAAATAAAACATTTTCCTTGTGTTCTCCATCTTGTCTTACTCTGTAAAATTTTTTGAGAACTTGCCTAATTCCTTCATTTAAATCATCTTTCAGAAAGAAATTTTTGTCTTAACAGCTTCCAAAAAGTCAAGGAATGTGGATTAAAATAAACATCTTTGAAATTCTTACAAAAGGGGAAATGTAAGTTCACAAGCATTACTTGTGTACCAGATGGTTAAAATTATTATTGAGCATTTCCTTAGCATTTAAGGTTTGCAAAGAATTTTGTGATCAGCTATTAATTTAGGCTTATACTTTCCTGCTCTGGGATAAGGATACCTTTGGGCTATGTTGTGCATATATTTTAGACAATATCCATGATTCCATAGACCTCAATATTAAACAGAGACTTGGTTCATTTTATGAGTGGAAGATGTCAAATTTTAGGAAGTTAAGCCATTTGATTTACGTGAAAACTAATGGTAAGACTAAGGCTAAAGTTCTAAAATAATATTTAATATTTGTTGGTTAGTGTCTAATAAGAACATGATAATAACCCAATTAATGTACTTTTGAATTTTGTCTGAAATATTATTTTAAAGCAATTATTTTATGAAGAATATGAATATAAGTATTGTGCTAAAATGTATATCATCATTATTATATTCACAAAGAATCTTCTGCTTTCAAAGTCTTTTAATTCACACTGTTGGTATAATGAAAAAGCGTTCTGGATTTTGAGTTGAGGGTCCCAGCTAGAGGACCTAGGTTCAAATCTCATCTGTGTCATTTACTACTTCTCTAATTCTGGGCTACTCATTTCAGTGTTCAAGTTTTCTTTTGCATTTGTATAATGAGGCAGACAACTGAATCTTCTAAGTCTAAATATATGATGCTCAGTACACCCCATTATCAAGCAAAACAAAGATTAACACCCCTACTCTCTTAAAATGAGGGAATTGGACTAGATGGTCTATTAAGGACCTCTCCAGTGTTAAATCTATAAATTTATGGATTCTTATTTCATAGCTGGGAAAGCACAGTTGAGAGAGAGAAAGACCATAATCAAATGGATAAATGCCACAGCTAGAATTCAAATCCAGGTTTTGGTGCTACAAGTTCAATTCTCTTTCCAAATCACATTCTTCACTTTGATATGTTGTGGTTGTAGTTGTAATTCACTTGTTTCAAGTATCAGAATTTTTGTGATCTCATTTGGGCTTTTCTTGGCAAAGATACTGGAGTTATTTGCTGTTATTTTCTCCAGCTCATTGTACAAATGAGAAATCTGAAGGAAAGAGGATTAAGTGATTTTCTCAGGGTCACACAGTTAGTGAGTAACTGAGATCAGATTTGACCTTCCTGAGGGAAAATGAGTGTTCCTGACTCTAGACCTGGTACTCAAACCACTGCAGCACCTGGCTGCTGGGTAGCTCTTTGGTTAGGTTAAACTTTATGGTCTATAGAAAACAACAGCAAAAACAGCAACAGAAAAACTGCAGACACATGCAATCTTTCTATAATCACTTCTGCTAGTTCTTTTTTATTTTTCTGATAATGAAAAAAATGAATAAAAAAATGAGTCCTTGCTTCAACAGGGTTATAGTCACATTTAACTGAACACAAATCTATCCTTTATTGGTTCTTTCATTCCCTTCCTTTCTTCCTCCCTCCCTCCTTCCTCCCTCCTCTCTCTCTCTCTCTCTCTCTCTCTCTCTCTCTCTCTCTCTCTCTCTCTCTCTCTCTCTCTTTCTTTCTTTAATTTTTCCATTGGTTTTTTTCCTAATCAGTACACTTGACTATATTCATATTGGGAATTTATTACATTGAAACCTTCTCCATCAATGCAAAATGGAATCAATTTATACTCTTAAAGTTTTCTGGGTCATTACAATTTAAGTGATAGATACATGGTCATGTAGTTAACATGTGTCAGTGGCTTGAACACAGATAAATATGGCTCCAAATCTGATTCTCTGAGTACCACTCTGCTTCCTTTTAAAATAACTTTTCTTAATAGCATAAGTATTATTTAAAAAATGGTAGTATGGTGGAATGAGTAGATACTTGGTCTCAGAATTAGAAAGTTCTGTATTTACATCCCTTCTCTGTTATATATATATATATATATATATATATATATATATATATATATATATATATATATATATATATATATATATATATATATATATATATATATATTGGCTCTATGGCTATTGGCAAATTACTTACCTTTCTCTGGTGGTTCTCTAAGACTATAAATTGCAAGAAAGGTAAATTGCAGAGGAGAGATGATCTTGTATCAATGGAGGTGGGAGCGTGGGGTCAAAGGCCTAGTCTCTTCCCACTGACAGGGCTTGACATTCTCCATTAACCAACTCAGAAGCCAACTTAAAAATTATTCTGCATACACAATAAACCCCCTAGGGAAAGCAGAGTTTGCTCAAATATATGCTAAAAATGAGTTACTACTGTGGAAAACTTGAAAAATTAGCATCATCTCCCTAATCTGTCATATGTTAATATTACTTACAGGCTTACTAAATATATTTGCTAAAGCTATGGAGAAAGATGACTTTCAGTTTCACAAAGAAACTTTGCCACTATACTATTTTAGGTCTATAGTTATAGAACACCTAGAAAACAATTTACTCACCATCAGATACATCAATATATGCTGGGAAGTTGATAAAGAATATTCTTCATTTAAATGTGTATATTTGTGTGTGTGTATATATATATATATATATATATATATATATATATATGTCTTTGTGTGTGTACATGCATATATATGTACAAATGTCATATATATAATTATATATGTGAATATATGTATATGTATAAATTTATGCAAGTATATACTGTGAGATACACCTCCTTCACTTCTTTACAGATGTCTGAGAATATGAGTATGGAGAATGTCAAATAGTATTAGACTCTGGGAATGGATTGTTTATTTTTCTGGACTTTATTTTGCTCTTTTTTCTTCATTTTTATGAGATGTCTTGGTATAGATGAGGGGATTTTATTGGAAGATGTAGGGCATAGCAAAGCAAAGAATGTCAGTAAAATTTCATTTAAAAAAAACCTCCAAGAACAAAGAAAATTAATCTACTCTAGCTCAAGAGAATAGCAATGGAAGATTAAATCATTAGTTCCTGTTGCTAGTGTTAGTAAAAAAGGATTTGGAATCTTTTCATCAAATTGGAGGCAACCATTCCAATGTTTATATGTTTTTTTAAGTGCTTTTGTTCTATAGATCTTTTTTGTCTTCTTGCTGATGTAAGACTAATCAACAGATCAATCCTTCCTTAAATACAAATTCTAGTAACAGCAGGAAATGCAAGAGAGATTATAATAGTACTACCATTGGAGATTTCAGTTTTCCATGCTATCTTTGAAAATAGCAAAGACAATTTAGTTCCAAGTTGAAAAGGCTCCTTTTTAAAATAAAGAATATTATTTATTGATTATCCAGCATGAACGTAAAGGTGCTATGAGTGAAGTAATAGTGACAAAGATGAGCAAATAGCTTAAATTTTTTTAAAAAATCTATATACTGTTGATCTTCTAGGGTGGGAGCTGAAATAACCCAAAGGGAAGGCAAGCATAAAGTTGATATACTATGAATCTTGTGTAATATACCCCAGAATTTTAAACTTTACTGTTCTAGAAAAAATATGGAGTATAATTTTGCATTATAATTACCAAAATAAGATTTTGTATTATAATATTATAGATAAGCAAACATACTTTCTAAAGGTAGAATATAGACTGACAAATAAAATACTACTTACTATTTTTTCTTGGAATCCTTGGTGCATTGTTATATGATAAAATTCCTATTCATTTCATTTTTTTGAATTCATACTGCTATCTATATTTTCAAATTGCATAAAATTTACTGATGCTCCTTTCTCCCTCCAAGATAACTATCCCAGATAACAAAACATTTTAAGAGGGAAAAACACAAAAGAGGGTAAAATTCATCCAAACCAATCAACATATATATTTTTAAGATATGATAGTATATAGGAGTTGGAGGTGTTGGTTTCCTCATATCATTTCTTTCAATCTTTGCTTGTGCAACATTCATTTTCAATTATTTTGGGTTATTCTTCTTTCTGGGCATATAGGTGACACAGTGGATAGAGTGCCAGGCCTGGAGTCAATATGCCACCTGGTGTCAGGAAGACCTGAGTTCAAATTTGGTCTAAGATACTATCTGCATAACAAATCACTTAATTCTGTTTACCAAATTGAGGAAATTGACTTCATCTATAAAATGAGACAGAGAAGAAAATGTAAACCACTATTGTATGGATCATGAAGAGTCAGACAGCTGAAAATGACTAAATAAGAACAATTCTTCTTTCTACTTATGTTGTAGCAATTGTGTCTGTTTTACACCAGTTCATTAAAGTTGTTCCATGTTTCTGCTGATTAATTATTTTTGTTGTTTCTTACCACACAATAATGCTCCATTATATTTATGTGCTTTAATTTTTTTAACCATTCTTCCAATCAATAGGTATCTAAGACTTTATTTCAATTTCTTTACTACCACACAGGCTAAAAATACAGTCATAAATACTTTTGTGTGAATGGGGCTTTTCTTTTTTATCACTGACCACCTTAGAGTACATAGAAGTGAAATGTCTAGGAATGGACATTTTTATTCACATTATACACAAAATTCTTAATTATTTTACAAAATAGTAGTGTTTATACTCAGTTCTACCAATAATGTTTTTTTCATGTGATTACCTTTCCACTGTCCTTCCAAAGTTGACTGTTTTTGCCTTTTGTCATCTTTGCCATTTTTTTCCTGGGTGTGAAGTTTTTTATTTGAATTTCTCTTATTAATTATTATTTGAAACACTCTTTTGACTTTTCACTTCTTTTAAGATTGATTTGAACATATCTCTTAATATGTTGTCATATTTTAATTTTAATATATTCCCAAATATTGATGATCATGTTCTAAGTTTCTTGAATATCAAAACTTTATCATAAACATATGATACAAAAATTTCTTCCCTTCCTATACTAGATGCATTAAATTGTACAGAAATTGTTCAGTTTCAAGGAAGTGGAATTATTTTCATTAGTTATGGACTCTATCCTTTATTTTATTAAATTATATTTGCTTATAGCTATGAAAAATATGCAATGTTTTCCTTATCATTTTTAAGTATTTAATATAATGATCAAAATTGATCCATTTTGAATTTATTGTGGGATATGACAGAAGGTGCTCGGTTAAGCCTAATTTCTTCTAGACTACTTTCCATTTTTTTTTCAGTAGTTTTTACTCAAATAGGAAGTTATTTCCTTAGTATTTTTTTTTATTTTGTTATTTACCAAGCATTAAAGTTACTGAATTCTACTGAGTATGGAATAGGAGTCCACCTCCCTCATCACCCTTTTTAAAAGCTATTGACCAAGTTCCACCTGGAAGCAGATAAGTACTTGAAGACTGAGGGTGACTGCATCCCCAAAACAATAGTCTTGCTTTTGTCCTAGTCTTTATTGCTATTGTCAGGGACTGACAACTTCAGGGAATAAAAAGTCACCTAATCCTTCTAGTTTCCAATACCAGGAAAGACAAGTTAACCTAGGTAAAGCAGCAGTATAGGTTGATGGAGAGAAAGGAGTCAGTTAGACTACCATCTTGACTAATTTCTCCCCTTAAATCTTCATGGAGATGTTCCATAACCCCAAATGATTTTTGGAAAATCAACATTATTAGCTCACTGTTCAGTGGTTCAACATCAAAAAGGATAAGATTTAATCAGTGGCAGTGACATTAAAGAAGAAACATTAGCATTTGCTTTGCTGCTGTTCTTTAAGGATCAGGGACTTTTCCATTGACTTGTAGTTGAAATCTATTTGTTATATCCCCTTCCCACCCCAGAATATATAAGCTCCTTGACAACAGAGACTGAGTCTTCTATGTGTATCCATGGTGCTTAGTGTGTTGCACAGAGTCATCTCTCAATAAATGATTCATTCATTTATTCCATTTTTCCTGAGTTTTCCTTTTTTAATTTACAACTAGAGTGCTACTCTGATATCCTAGATATATTAAAGAATATAGAGATAGCCTTGTGTATATTGAGTAGATATTTATAAAAGGGGGGCTAACAGACAAAATTTGCATGAGAGCAGGCAGGAGGAAGAGGTTGTGATCTGCATTGGTTAAGGAAATAACCGCACTGCTGAAATTATAGTTCATTTAAATGTCAATATGTTATCTTCTTAAAAATAATTTATTATTTGTTCTAAAATTCTTTTATTTTTAAATTTTGATTTCCAAACACTCTTTTTCCTTTCTGCTTATGCCTCATTCACTGAGGAAGCAAGAAAATGATATCAATTATAGATGAAAAATCACACAAGAAATATTTCCATATTAGCCATATCACAAAAGAGCAAAACACAAGGAAGAAAGCAAAAGAATTATGCTCTAGTTTGCACTGAGAGTTTATCAGTTCTCTCTAGAGATGGATAGCAATTTTTGTCAAAAGCCTTTTGGAATTGTCTTGGATTGTGGTCTTAATCAGAGGAGTCAAATCTTTCACAGTTAATCATCATTACAACATTGCTATTACTAAATGCAGTGATTTGGAATTCCTCTCACATCACTTTGCATAAATGCACCCTTTATGATATCTTACAGCAGAGTATCAGTCCATGACTATCATATGCCACAACTTGTTCAACCATTCCCCAGTTGATGGATTTTTCTATCAATTTCCAATTCTTTCACAACACACACAAACACACACACATGCACACAAACCCTTTAATAAACTGCTTTTTTTCTTTTTCTTTGATCTCTTTGGAGTACAAATCTGGGAGTGGTATCATTGGTTAAAAGGATATGCACAAATAAAGCCCTTTGGCTATAGTTCCAAATGGTTCCAAAATGGTTAAATCAATCTACAACTCTACCAACAATGCATTAGTGTCTTTATTTTCCCACATTCCCTCTAGCATTTGTTATTTCTGACAGGTGTAAGGTGCTACCTCAAAGTTGTTTTAATTTGACTTTCTTTAATCAATAGTGATTTTGAGCATTTTTTCATATGACAAAAATTAGCTTTGATTTCTTCTTCTGAAAACTTCCTTTTTATATACTTTGACCATTTGTCATTGGGGGAATGGCTTTTATTTTTATAAATTTGACTCAGTTCTTTATATATCTGAAAAAAGAAACTTTAATCAGAGAAATTGGCTACATGTCATTTTAATATTTCTTCACTATCTATGGTACCTTTTGGCAAAATATACATTCCCTGATTATCTCTTTTAATTAGATTTAATTTTGCTTTTATTGTGTCTGAGATCTTTGCTGCTACTTTTCCTTTTATTTTACTTCAGTTGAAACATAATAGATTCTGCTCATCTTTTATTTGAACTCTGTGTGTCTTTCAAGTGTGTGTCTTGTAAACAACATTTTGTTAGATTCTAGTTTCTAATCCATTCTACTATCTGAATTGATTTTATTGGTAAATTCATCCCAATCACATTCACAATTAGGATTGCTAACTGTGTAAATTCTTCTACATAATTTTCTTCTGTTTATCCTTCCCTCTATCTTGTCCCTCCTCAAAAGTCTGTTTTGCTTCTAACCACTGCCTCTCTTAATCCATCCTCCCTTTTATCATTTTTTCCCTATACCCCATATCTCTTGTCATCTTTTCCTTCTATTTCCCTATTGAATAATATATATTACTATACCTAATTCAATGTGTTTTTATATCCTTCACACTTTGAACAATTCTGATAACAGTAAGACTTAAGAATTGGTTGCCACAACCCTTTTCCTTCTCTACTATAAAAGCTCTTCTTTGCATGCCTCTTTGATGTGAAAAACATTTCCCCATTCTATCTCTCCCTTCCTCCTTCTTCCAGCACATCCCTTTTTCTTACTTCTTCAATTATTTTTAGATCAATTGCAATATCATCAACTCACACTCATGCTCTCTCTCTATTTGTACTCCATCTAATTACCCTAATAATAGTAAAGTTCTCAGGTGTTACATGTTTCATCTTGCCCTATAGAAATATAAACAGTTTAACTTTATTGAGTCCTTTATAATTACTCTTTCATATTTATCCTTTTATGTATCTATTGAATTTTCTGTTTGAATGACAGATTTTCAATTCAGTTCTGGTCTTTTTTATCAGGAATGTTGGAAAGTTCTTTATTTCAGTAAATATAGATTTTCCCATTGATTATACTCAGTTTTCTGGTTGGGATTTCTAGGGTGTAATTCTAGCTCTTTTGCCTTCTGGAATATTATATTTGGAGTTCTTCACTCCTTTAACTTGGAAACTACTAAATCTTGTGTAATCCTAATTATGACATGATGATATTTAAATTGTATCTTTCTGGGTGCTTGCAATATTTTCTCCTTGACCTTGGAGCTCTGGAATTTGACTACAATGTTCCTGAAAGTTTTCATTTTTAGATCTTTTTCAGGGGGTGTGGATTCTTTCAGTTTTTAGTTTGCCCTCTAGAAATGAAATATCAGTATAGTTTTCCTTGAAAACTGGAATATAACGTCTGGATTCATTTTTAAACATGGCTGCCGGTAATATAATAATTCTTAAATTATATTTCTCTTTGATTTATTTTCCAGATGAGTTTTTTCCTCATGAGATTTCATATTTTCTCCTTTTTTCATTCCTTTAGTTTTGTTTGATAATTTCTTGATGTGTTATATGAAATCCTTAATTTTTACATGCCCAATTCTAATTATTAAGGGATTATTTTTTTCATAGAACTTTTGTGTCTCCTTTTCCATTTAGACAGTTCAGCTTTTTAAATAAATTCTTTTCTTGGTGAATTTCTGTCCCTTCTTTTCAGTCTGGCTTAGTTTGCTTTTTTAAAAGGAATTTTTCCTTGGATTTTGTGCCTTATCATTAATCCAATTCTATTTTTAGAGTATGATTTTCTTCAGGTTTTTTTCCCTTTTTTTATTATGCTGTTAATTTTGCTTTCATAATTTTCTTGAATTACTTTCATTTCTTTCCACAAATTTTCTTCTACCAAATTTATCTCTAATTCTTCTATGAATTCTTTTTATTGATATATTATTTTTCCAAATACATTATGAAGGTATTTCACCCTTCATCTATATGCATATGTATATTTTTAAGTTACAAAATTTCCTTCCACCCTCCCTTCTCAATCCCCATCTCCCCTCAGCAGCAGTCAGATTAATATTGTACCTAGACATTTGTGTGAAGCATGTTTATAGATTAGTCATTTTCAGTATGAGGAAATAGGATTAAGGGAATGAAATACATATGAGACTTTTTTTTTTAAAAGTGAATGTGGTGGGGGGCACCTAGATGGCAGCAGTGGATAAGAGTACCAGCCCTGGAGTCAAGATAATTATTAAATGTCTAAGGTCACATTTGAATTCAGGTACTCCTGGCTCAAGGGCCAGTGCTCTATCCACTGCACCACCTAGCTGCCCCCTCCCCGATTTTTGGTTTATTATGGAACAATTGTATTCCATAATATTCTTGTACCATAATATGTTTAACTGATTCCCAATTGATGGGCATCCCCTCAAGTTCCAATTCCACTACAAAAAGAGCTGCTATGAATATTTTGGAACTTGTGGGACTTAGCCCATATTTTATGATTTCTTCTATATATGTACTTAGAATTGTAATTTCTGGATCAAAGGATATGAACAGTTTTATTGCTCTTTGGGCACAGTTCCATATTACTCTCCAAAATGGTTAGATCAGTTCACAACTCTACCAGAAATGTATTAATGTCTCAGTCCTCCCACAACCTCTCCAGCATTGATCATGTTTCCATTTTGTCATCCTAGTCAATCTGATAGGTTTTAGGTGATACCTCACTGTTGTTTTATTTGCATTTCTCTAATCAATAGATATTTGGAACATTTTTTTCATATATAATTAAATAAAGCTTTAATATCTTCATTTAAAAACTGCCTATTCATATTCCTTGACCATTTATCAATAGGGGAATAACTTGCAACCTTATAAATTTGATGCAATTCTCTATATATTTGAGAAATGTTATACTTACCAAAACTACTAGTTTTGAAGATTTTTTCCCCAGCTTGTTGCTTTCCTTCTAATTTTGGCAGCATTGATTTTATTAGTGCAAAGAATTTTCATTTAATATAGTCAAAAACATTCATTTTGCACTTTATAATGTACCCTAATTTTTGTTTGGTCATAAATTTATCACCTTTCCATAGTTCTGAGAGATAGAGTATTTCATAGTCTCACCCTCCTTATTTTGTTATAGGGTGTGAGATGTTGGTCTATGCCTAGTTTTTTCCATACTATTTTCCAGTTTTCCAAACATTTTTTGTCAAATAGTTCTTATCCCAGAAACTAAAGTCTTTGGATTTGCCAAAGAGTAGATAACTATAGTCACTTACTATTGTTTCTTTTGAACCTATCCTATGAACCAGTCCTATCTTTTGAACCTATCCACTGATCCATTACTCAATTTCTTAACCAGTAGTATTGATTTAGATCTGGTAGGGCGAGGTCACCTAACTTAAATTTATTTTTCATCAGTTCCCTTGCTCTTCTTAACTTTTTGTTACTATTTTTTCTAATTCAATAAAATAGTTATTTGGTTGTTTGATTGGTATGGCACTGAATAAGTAATTTAATTTGGGTAGAACTGTCATTTTTATTATATTAGCTCAACCTACCTATGTGCAATTGGCATTTTTTCCACTTATGTAGATTTGACTTTATTTGGGTGAGAAGTGCTTTATAATTGTGTTCATATAGTTTTGGGGTTTGTCTTGGGAGGCAGATTCTGAGGCATTTAATACTGTCTACAATTACTTTAAATGGAATTTCTCTTTTTTTTATCTTGCTCTTTTGGCTTTGTTGTTTATATATAGAAATACTGATGATTTATGTGGGTTTATTTTATATCCTGCTAGTTTGCTGAATTTGTTAATTTCAAGGAGCTTTTTAGATGATTTTCTCACATATCATCTTCAAAAGGAGAAAGTTTTGGGGCAGCTAGGTGGCACAGTGGATAGAGCACTAGCCTTGGAGTCAGGAGTGCCCGAGTTCAAATCCGGCCTCAGACACTTAATAATTACCTGGCCATGAGGCCCTTGGGCAAGCCCACTTAAACCCATTGCCTTGAAAAAAACTAAAAAAAACCATTGTTTCCTTTCTCATTGCCAATTCAGATTCCATCAATTTCTTTTTCTTCTCATTGGTAGATCTAACATTTCTAAAACTATATTGAATAGTAATAGTGATAATGGGCATCTGTATTTCACCCCTGATCTTATTGAAAATCCTCCAAGTTTATCCCCATTGAATATATCTGTCAATGGTTTTAGATAGATACAACTTATTATTTTAAGGAAAACTCCATTTATTCCAAAACTTTCTAGTGGTTTTTAATAGGAATTGATGTTGTCTTTTTTCAAAGGCTTTTGCAGCATCTGTTGACATAATCAATTGGTTTTGCTGTTGATATGTTCAATTGTGTTGAGTGTTTTCCTAGTATTGAAGCATCCTTGCCTACATGGTGTAAATCCTACTTTATCATAGTGCATTATCCTAGTAATAACTTGCTGTAATCTCATGCCTAAAATTACATCAATATTCATTAGGGAGATTGATCTATAATTGTCATTGTTTGGATTCTTCCTGGTTTAGATATCAGAACCATGTTTTTGTTATAAAAGGAACTTGGGAGGAATTTCTTCTTTTTTTAAAAAAATATTTTATGTAGACTAGAAATTAATTGTTCCTTAAATGTTTGGTAGAATGCACTTGTAAATCCATCTGGATCTGAAGACTTTATTCTTAGGGAGTTTATTGAGTTTCTTCAAATTCTTTTTCTGAAAATCGGGTTAAGTTCTCTTCTGTTAAATTGGACTGTTCGTTTTTTTGTAAATATTCATCAATTTCATTTAGGTTGTCAAATTTATTGGCATAAAGTTCTGTTAAGTAGCTCCAATTGTCTCTTTAATTTCCTGCTCATTAGTGGTTAAGTCACACTTTCCATTTTTGATACTAGTAGTTTGTTTTTCTTCTTTCTCTCCTATGAAATCTTTTTTTTGGATGAAAATAAATTTATTTTAAAAAGACACCATACAGAATCAGAAACTAGATTCTTGGAAGGGACAGTTCTCTTACTGCATAACCTCATTGCAAGTATGTCTCTTCTACTGGATCTGAAAAAATGGCTACTTGTCTATTACTTCTATATTATTTCCCATGATCTATTTTGTCAATACTGCTTTCATCGTTACCACTTTACTCAGGAATTTCTTCAGTTTGAAAAGAGCCCCTCTCTCCCCATCTGTATCGACAATACTTGACATAAGCCAAACACACATAAAAGGATGCTCATCTGCCAGTGAGGTTAAAGATAGTCCACATAAAGTGTCAGCATACTTTTGTCTTTTGCCATTATTTTTGTGGTTTTTTTGGTTTATTTATTTTATATTATTACAATAATTTTGTTATAAGAGTAATAATAAACCCCCTCCCCCCAAGAATATGAGAAATCTCAAGAATAGTGAGAAAGGGGGGGAAAAAACGTACTTCAGTCTATGTTCAGATTCCAATGGCTCTGTCTCTTGGTGAGTTGCTTTCTTTATCATAAGTCCACCAGAGAAGTTGCTTCAATATTTTTTCCCACAGTTGCTATTACTAGCTGTATTTCTCTCCATTCTATTGCTCCCACTCTCATTTATTTTATTCTCTCTCTCTCTCTCCCCTTTCATTTTGACCCTGTCCAAAAGTGTGTTGTATCTTAATAACCTCTCCCACAATCTTCCCTCTCCTATCACCTATTTCCCCCCATTCCCCCTTATCCCATCCCTTTCCTTCTCATTTTTCTCTAGGGTTTGATCAATTTCCATACCCTATTCAGTGTGTATGTTATTTCCTCTCTGAGCCATTTCTGATGAGATTGAAGGCTCACTCATTCCCCCTGGCTTTCCCCTGTTCCACTCCATTGAAAAAGCTTTCTCTTGACTCATATAAAACATCTTAGCTCCTTTTTCCTCTCCTTTATCCTCCTCCAAGTACTTCCCTTTATCATCCATTGACACCCATTGACTTTTTGCTTTATTATACCATTGTATTCAGCTGCTTCCTGTGCCCTGTCTATATATGTTCCTTTTAATGGTTCTTATAAATAAGAAAGTTCATATGGGTTATCAATATCTTCTTCCCAATGAAGGAATACAAACAATTCAGCATCATTAAGTTCCTCTTAGTTAGTCCTTCTTGCCCACCTCCTCTATGGTTCACCAGAGTCCTGTACTTGAAGATCAAACTTTCTGTTCAGTTCTGGTTTTTTCAATAGGAAAGTTTGAAAGTCCCCTTTTGTCATTGAAAGTCAATTTTTCCCCATCTTCTTAGTTTTTCTGGGTGGTGATTCTCAGTTTTAAACCAATTTCTTTTACCTTCTGGAATATCATATTCTAATTCCTATGAGACTTTAATGTAAATTCTGCCAGATCCTGTGTAATCCTGACTTTGGAGCCACAGTAGTTGAATTGTTTGTTTCTGGCAGCTTTTAGTATTTTCTCTTTGACTTGGGAGTTTGGGAATTTGGCTGTAATATTCCTGGAAGTTTTTCTTGTGGGATCTCTTTCAGGAGGTGATGGGTGACTTCCCTCAATTTTTATTTTACCCTCTGCTTCTAGGATCTCAGGACAATTTTTCTATATTACTTCTTAAACAATGAAGTATAAGCTCTTTTCCTGGTCATGAATTTCAGTCAGCCCTATAATTTTTGAATCATTTCTTCTGGATCTGTTTATGAGGTTGGTTGTTTTTCCATGAGGTATTTGACATTTTCTTCTAATTTCTGGCTTTTTTGGGAAGATTTTTATTTCTTCTTGATTTCTCACAATGTCATCAGCTAACTTTAGTTCCATTCTTCATTTGAAGGAGTTATTTTCTTCAGAGAGCTTTTTTGCCGGGTTTTTATTTACAACGCCGGCTTCTTTATGCTAGTCCGTCCTCTTACTCACCAGTCCAACGCGTGATGAGTCTTCGGGGTACCTCCGGCCCCCACTCTTTGATGGGGGAAGAACCAGACAGAGCGCCTGAGGTGGGTAATGAGTCTTTATTCTTCTGTGATCACATTCCCGCTCCCCCCAACCCCTCAGCAGACACTTTTATCCCCTCTGTCCTCCCTCCCATGAACTCTTACTCAATGAGGGGCCGAGTTCTGTAACATTCCCTTATAAGGTGATTATGTTTCCCCCTCTAAGCGACCGCCAAGCCTCTTCCCCCCGCCCCCAACATCTCCCCCTTTCTGTTTTACAAGGTTATCACTTGGTGTGACCTTAAGCGGTGCTGAGGTTAGCCTTAAGCGGTGTCATTTCTACTGGCCTCTGATAGCCGGGGGCGAGGAACCCTGTCTTAGGTCATCTCCTTCAACCCAGGACCTTGCCCGTCCTAGGCGCCCGACACCCTCAGGGCCTGTCTTAGGTGGCTGGGTCAGGAGAAGTTGCCCGTCTTGGGGTTTACCTCGTCTTACCCCTAGGTGTCACATGTCATGCATGGCGGCTAGCCAGACTTGGGGATCCGCCGGGGGCGAGGAACCCTGTCTTAGGTCATCTCCTTCAACCCAGGACCTTGCCCGTCTTAGGTGGCTGGGTCAGGAGAAGTTGCCCGTCTTGGGGTTTACCTCGTCTTACCCCTAGGTGTCACATGTCATGCATGGCGGCTAGCCAGACTTGGGGATCCGCCCCCGTCTCCATGGCCATGAAGGCTTTCTGAGTAAGAAGCATATAGCCCCTCTGTCGCCTAGCTAGGCGGCAGAAACAGACAACAAGTAGGGTGATTCCCAGAATCAGCGTCCTTGTTCACCCTCAAGGGGGTATCCTCCCGCCATCTGGCAATCCCTCCATGGTATGGGATCCTCGATGTCTTCCCCTGTGGCCACACATGAGGGGCCCCACCGAGGCAGAAGGGAGCCCCATCGATGTATTGGTCACTAGCAGGCGAGGGTAGATCGGGGAGTTCCGTGCTACCGGAAGGGGAGAGGGAATAACTCGGAGTATTGTCCATGTCGGATTTCCTTCAGATGGAGCACCTCCAAGGATCCCTACGATGATCAGAAGGCCTGAAAAAGAAAGAAATTCCTCTCACCCCGTAGGGTTGGGCATTAATCAAGGTCTCTTATCTTGTAAACAGGGAGCCATCTTTCTGGCTCTTCTATCTTATCCTCGGGATGAAATGACAGGTGGCCCTGTCTTCTGTTCTTTACCGTTACAGGGCCATGCCAACCTCCCTCTTCATCTCTCCACATGACTTTAGAGCCTGGTAGGGCCTTGGTGGGAGAGGGCAGGAGCGTTGGTTCTTTCTTAGCATGTCCTTTTGGGGAGAAAAATCTCTGGGCGGCTGTAGTGCCGTCATCCCTGACTTGTAGGAAATTCATGGTAAATAGTACCTGAGACAGGTCTGAATGGGTCAGTGACCTGCCAACTCCCCCTTTCTGTTTAAAAAGATAGGCCATGTAAAGCTGGCACAGGGTGGGGCTATTGGCCATTCCCTGAGGTAGGAACTGATAACGTTTACTGGGGGCTTGGAAATTGATCGCGGGGAGGGAAAAGGCAAATTTTTCTTTGTCCTCCGGGTGGAGGGGAATGCTATAGAAGCAGTCTTTAACATCAATCACTATAATAGTCCACCCTTGCGGGACTGCAGTGGGCATAGGGAGACCAGGTTGGAGGGTACCCATGGGTACCATGTTGGCATTTACTGCCCGAAGATCAATCAACATTCTCCAACTCCCCCCTTTCTTTTTTATGACAAAGACGGGGGAGTTATACGGGCTAAGGGACGGTTCCACTTTGTTCTCGTGCAGGAGGGTCATTACTATGTCTGTGAGGGCGATGAGCTTTTCTTTTGTCAGGGGCCACTGCTCAACCCAAATAGGTTTCTTATTAATCCATGTTATTCTAGGGGAAAAGCTCATCTCTAGAGTGGCCCCAATTAATTTCCCCGCAGGCTATCAGGGGTGGCAAGTGTCAGGTTAAGCTGGCTCAAGATATCTCTACCCCATAATGCATAAGGGAGGTCGGGTAGGCACAGTGGGGTGAAGAGTCCAGATTCTTCCAAAGCTGACCACCGTAAGGCGTGTGCTGCTTTCATGGCAGATCTATTGCCCCCCACCCCCGTCACTGCTTGAGGGCTCTGTAGGAGTGGCCACTCGCGCCTCCACTGTCCCCTATTTATGACAGAGCAATCGGCTCCAGTGTCAATTATCCCTTCGAGCTTCTGATTTTCCACCGTGACGGTTAACAGTGGTCGCCCAGAGCTGACCGGGTGGACCCAGTTCACATGAGCGGGAGGGGTCCGCAAGGGCAGCGCCTTTCCTACCTCTTGGCCCTGTTTTACCAAGGTGGGAAAGGGGTGGGGGTTTGTGACCCTTACGGATGTGGGACTTCCGGGACCAAAAATGACCTGGGTATGGGTGACTAAGTCCACACATCTCTCAGCCCCTGTGATGAGCGCTGGGAAAATATTTAGCTCAATGGGAATCATCGAGGTTTCCCAAGGCCCGATCTCTCTCTGCTGTGTCCCTTCTCTATAGTCAACCCTCACGGGGATAGTCACAGTAATGGGGCCGCTGTCTTCGAGCACGGGGGGGGGGGCCCCGCGGCCGGGCCCCTCCCTTTCCCTTTTCCCGACTTCCCTTTGGATCGGCAGAACCTGGCTATGTGACCTGGCTTTCCACAGGAATAACAGGTCGGAACTGAAGTGGAGGGGGGCCGCTGCCTGCACTGTGCTTTGAGGTGCCCTGGCTTTCCGCACCCAAAACAGGTGGGTCTCACCTGCATACCGTGAAGGGCGGTCAGGAGGCTATCCTCCCGGTTCTCCATGGCAGTCACTAAGGCTTGAATTGAATCCTCGCTGGGCATGTCCAGCAATTTGTCAACAATTCCTTCTAATGAAGCGTCGGGGGGAAGGCTGCTAATGGCTGCGATCCCTTTGGGGCGAAGACCCTCTTTAATCAATTGTCTCATAAGTAGATCAGATCCCGGGGTGTCTCCCATTATACGAGTCACTGTCTCTTTAACCTCGTTCACAAATGAGAGGGGTGTCTGATCTGCTCTCTGCTTCAGCCCAACCAACTTCTGTGTGGCTCTCCCCCCTTTCATGGCTCCAATCTTATCCCAAGCTGCAACATGTGTTTCTTTAACAGTCTCTAGCTCAAACTGGCCATACTGGGCCTGAACAGCAGGGTCAGTATAGGCTCCAGTTCCACACAGGAGGTCAATGGCTAAATCCAGGGGAGTATAACCCCGGGATTTTGCCAGCTTAGAGGCCTCTCTGCGGGCCTGAGCCTTAAAAGCTAAATATAAGGAGGCATCTAGGCACGCGGCTGCAATTTCGTCAAAGTCAGCAGGGGTCCAAGGGTGCGTAGCAAAGAGGTTTTGCATCAGTCTTTTTACATAAGGGGAGCTTGGGCCGTATTTAGTCATGGCCTCCTTAAGTTCCTTAAGCATCTTAAAAGGGACAGGGCGGTAGTCTCGGGCTCCGGTAAGGGGGTCCGTAAATACCGGGTAGAGGCCCCAGTCATCCCAGTCCACCTCCTCCCCTTTCTCTATTGCTATGGAGGCACTGGTGGCAAGTAGGCCGGATGGGCGGAGCCCTTGAGGGGATCTCTGAAGGGCGGACAAGGAACACGGGGGATTTTTTGCCTCTGTTTCCTGGCTGGGCCGCCAAGCCTGGGGCGCGGCAGCTGTCCAATCAGCGCGGACTTCTCCCTCCTCGTCAGCAGCCTCCCGGTCCCACCTACTCACGCTCCTCTTCCTGCCACCCCTGAGGGCTGTTTGCACCCCTCCCTTCCCACGCTCGGAAACTTCCGGCCCTGAATCTTCTCCCTGGGGGCCCCTTGTTCCCCCATTGTTTCTTCTAAGTTCCTCCCACGGATACAGGGGAGGGAGTGGCCTTCCCTCTTCCTCTGAGCCCTCTGAATCCGATCCCGCCAACGAGCTACCCACCTGAGTGCTGATTGTTCGTGCCAAAGTCACCTTCTGGGGATGCAGGGCTGCATCCACTATCTTATACACTGTAAAATCCTTGGGGGTCAGTTTTCCCGGGCAGGTGTCATTATAGGAGGCCATCTGCTGCCCTACCACCTTCCATTTATCTGGTTGGATCCCACTATGTTGCACCCAAGGGCAGATGTTCCAGATATTCTCAACAAAAGCACGGCACGTCTTGATAGGTAATTTACGACCATGCTTAGCGCAGAGTTTATAAAGCTGCGCTGCAACGGCCTCTTTTTCCTCCGGCTCAAAGGCGGGAATACTATTCCGGCCCCCCATGCTGTCTACTAGCCGAGGCTGCAATCCTAACAGGTGGCAGAACTGGAAAGTTCCCGTTCGGCAAAAGAGAAGGAGGCAGCAGGGCACAATCAGGCAGGCCAGCACGGCAAGGAGCGTGATTAGAGCAGAAGGAGAAAGGGGAGAGAAAGAAAGCATAGTCAACACAATAGGGATATGTCCCTCAGGCAATATCTGAGAGTAAACGCCCTCTCCTTCCTCCCGGTCAGAAACGACCGAGGCTGTCTGGAGAATCCGACCAGCGGATTCAGACGTTCCCTAGCAAAATCAGGTCCCGGGTTTCGGCACCACTTGCCGGGTTTTTATTTACAACGCCGGCTTCTTTATGCTAGTCCGTCCTCTTACTCACCAGTCCAACGCGTGATGAGTCTTCGGGGTACCTCCGGCCCCCACTCTTTGATGGGGGAAGAACCAGACAGAGCGCCTGAGGTGGGTAATGAGTCTTTATTCTTCTGTGATCACATTCCCGCTCCCCCCAACCCCTCAGCAGACACTTTTATCCCCTCTGTCCTCCCTCCCATGAACTCTTACTCAATGAGGGGCCGAGTTCTGTAACATTCCCTTATAAGGTGATTATGTTTCCCCCTCTAAGCGACCGCCAAGCCTCTTCCCCCCGCCCCCAACACTTTTTTATCTCCTTTTCCAGCTGGTCAATTCTGCTTTTTAAGGCATTCTTCTCCTCATTTGCCTTTTGTTTTGCTTTTACAATGGAAAAACATTTGCCCTAAACTGGTTTTTAAGATATTATATTCTTCAGTATTTTTTTTGCATTTCTTTCACCAAGCTGCTTATTTGGTTTTCATGATTTTTCTCCATCTCTCTCATTTCTCCTCCCAGTTTTTCCTCCACCACCATTAACTGCTTTTCAAAATCTGTTTTGAGTTTACCCATAGTCTGAGCCCACTTTCTATTTCTCTTGGAGATTTTGGATATGGAAACTTCAATTTTGTCATCATCTGAGTATGTATTTTGATCTTCCATGGGACCAAAGTAATTTTCTATAATCAGATTCTTCTTTTTTCTATTGTTTACTCATTTCCTCAACCCAAGACTGATTTACAGCACTTCTAAGACTTTGGGGTTTTTTTTTGGGGGGTACACCCACTGGAACCTTTTTTCCTCCAAGGTCTTATGCTCTCTTGCCTGTGCCAAACTGCAAATAATCTGAGTGGGAGCAAACAGCAGAGTCCTGCCCCAGGGAGAGCAGAGAAATTTCTGCAGTCTCCCCTGAGTCCCTTCCTGTCCGTGGACTGTGTTCTAGAGGTGCAGGCTGGCTTCCCCTAATTCTCATTGCAGGTTCTGCAGCTGGTGCTCCTCTCTCCATATTCATTCTGGTGAGGCAGAGTTTTCTCACTGCCCTGTCAAGCTGTTCCCAGTGATTCCTGCACTGGGATGGGCTGCAGTAAGGGACTCTCCCCAATCCCTGGTCCTGCTAAAACTCACCTTTCCTGCAGAACTTCTAAGTTATCTTTGACTGGGAAAATGTATCACTGAGTCTTTCTGTGGGTTCTGTCTCTCTAAATTTTGGCTAGAGTTATAATTTGAGGGCTTTTGGAGTTTGGGGGTTAGGAGTTTCCAGGAAATGCTACCTTCATGCAGCCATCTTGACTGAGCCTTTCCTATGAATTCTTGTTGGACTTGGCCCCAATTAACATTTTTTCTTTGATGCTTTGCTTCTAGCTGTTTTTTATGTTGTCTTCTTCTGAGTTTACATTTTAGTTTTCCCTACCACAATAGTAATTTTTTATTGTAATTCTTTTTGTTGTTTACTCATTTTTCCAACCTATTTCTTGACATTGTTCTTTATGTTAAAATTGGACTCTGTTCATCTGAAAGAGGGGAGGCACTATCCCAAACTTTAGACTTTTTCCACATGCTGTGATCTGGGGGAAGAGGTGTGATCACTGCATTCTAGCCTTTACTGAAGTAAAAATCCTCTGAAGTTGTAAGCAATAGGATTTCTCTTTGCCTTGGAATTGCAGCCAAGGCCCCTGCTCATTTCTGACTGATCATAAGTGCTTCTCTCACTAAAATGCAAGATATAAAATTATCAACTGAAAGCATCAGTGGAATTTGGAGTATAGAACTTCAGTTCAAGAGCCACAATCTAGAACTGAGAATGAGCAATAGAGTTGCCAGTTAATGCCAGCTCCACCCAGTGCCAACAAAGGGATTTCTGTAATCTCTTCTGATTCTTATTGTCTCTGGGCTGAGACCTCCTGAAGCTCCTCCTGCTAGTGCTGCTGTCACAAAACCTGCTTTTGCACTCCAGTGTCATAGACCTCTTATGTGAACTTTCTAAGTTGTCTTAGGTTGGAAAAAGCCTCACTCTGACTTTTGTTATTTTTGCTGCTTCAAAATTTGATTTGAAGAGTTATTTTAAAGTTGTGTGGAAGGAAATGTTGGAAGAATTCACCTGTCTTATTGCCTGTACTCTACCATCTTGGATGTACCAGCCATATAACTTACTTTTATATTTTATGCCTTTCAAAAGTCATTTTTAAGAGTTATTTAATAGCAATCATGAGGTTAGAAAATAGGCTAATCTTTTTATCTCACTTCCAAACAAGCTATCAGAGAGAACACCTATTTTAGTATTTCTAGAGTACTAGATGCCTGTCACTATCATAGGATATCTGTTAAAGAAAGTTACTAAAATGTAGAGTATTACATTACAATTATCATGAATTGACAGTTAACTCTAGCACTGTTTCTTGTAAGTTGAAATCAAGAACCATGCAGAGAATTCAAGACATCATATTTAAATTCAACATCTAATTTGAAATAATCACAGATTTAGAGGGGACTTTATTAGTTGTCTAGACTGATATAGCAGATTAAGAGTTTTTCAAAATTATTTTGCAAATGTTATTCATCTAGAGTCTCCATTGTTGTTCATTTGTTTCAGTCTTGTCTGATTCTGTCACCTGACGAGGTTTGCCATTTCCTTCTTCAATTTCTTTTACAAATGAGGAGACTAATGCAACCAGGGTTAACTAATTTGCCCATGGTCATACAGCCAGTAAAGTATCTGAGACTGGATTTGAACACAAGAAGATGAATCTTCCTCACTCTAGGCCCATTATTCTATCCATTGCATTACCTAACTGCACTACTTAGTAAGCAAATTTTCCTAATGTGGAACCTAAATTTGCTTCTGTCTGTTAGTTCTGTTGTCTGTGATGAAGGAGAATAAGTCCAAGGGATTTTTAATGCAATAACTCTTAAATAAAGAAAAACATAATGTCTATAATTTAAATATACTCATTTTCTTCAATTGCTTTTCATGTGACATGTACTCAAAGCCATTTACCATTCTGATCATTCTCTTTTAGATGCACTCAAGCTTTCAATGTTCTTTCTAAATTGTAGTGTCCAACAACAATGTACAATAGTCTGGATGGGATCAGAAATATTAATATGAACCTATTTCTGGACACCATCTCTCTTAATGCTGTCTAAGTTTTTATTAGATTTTTTTACAATGTTTTTGAAAAGTAGATTCATATTATACCGTAGTCCCCCAAAATAATAGTAATGATAATGATGTTGATGATGATGAATATTGTTGATGGTCATATTGTAGTAATTAGCTTTTATAGGGTTTCAATATTTGCAAAGTGCTTTACTCTTTTAAACCTCACAGCAATCCTTTAAGATAAGACTTACTATTACCCTCATTTTGCATTTGAAGAAATTGAGAAGTTAAGCATTTGCCCAGAATGTTAACTCAGGCCTTTCTGACACATCCTAACTCCTTATTTTTGAACTCTGCAACTTTTGACACTGTTGGTCATCTTCTCCTCCTTAATAGTTCCTTGGGTCTAGATTTTTGGAACAGTACTCTCTCCTGGTTCTCCTCTTAACCTATAAGACTACTATTCTTTGTAGGTCATCATTGTTGGATCCTCATCCAGGTCAAGCCACCTACCCATGGAGTCAGGTTCACCCTGGAGTCAGGAGAATCTGAGTTCAAATCCAGCCTCAGACACTTAATAATTATTTAGCTATGTGACCTTGCAAATCATTTAACCCCATTGCAGGCCCTCTTCTCTTCTCCCTCTATACAACTTCACTTAATGATCTCATTTGGTCACAAGGATTTAATACCTCTGTGCTAAGGGCTCTCAAAGTTTTCTGACCTGTACTGACCTCTCTGCTAACCTCCAATCTTGTATCTCCAAATGCCTTTCTCCTCTCATGCTAGTCACAGGTAGAAATCTTCAATGTAACATTTCTAAAATAGAACTCATTATCTTTTTTCCCTAAACTGCCCATCCTCCTAGCTTTTCTATTTCTTTCAAGGACATCATTATCCAGTCACTCAAGCTTACAACTTAGATGTCATACTTGACTCCTCAGTACTCCTCACCAACTTAATCAATTGTTTTACTAAGGACTGCTGCTTTCACCTTTGCAACATCTCTTGAATACATCTTCTTCTCTCCTCTGGCCCTAGCACCACTCTAAAGCAGACCCTTCCACTTCACATCTAGACTACTGCAGTAGCCTGCTGGTGGACCCTCCTGCCTTAAATCTCTTCCTACTTCAATCCATTCTCCAATCAGGTATTAAAGAGATTTTCTTAAAGCACAATTCTTATCATATGACCCTATCATCCACCACTATCTCCACCATTCATTAACTACAGTGACTATCACTTCTAGGATCAAATACAAAACTTTTGCTATTCAAATTCTTTCTTAACCTAGGCCAACCACTATCTCTCTAGTCTTCATATAGCTTTCTCTCTACCACTTATCTATTCTTTGATCCAGTGCTATTAATTTCCTACACTTCTCACCTCTGGGCATTGTCTTTGGCTATCTTCTATGCCTGAAATTTCCCTCTTCAACTCTGCCTACTGACTTCCCTGTCTTCTTCCTACAAGTTCCAACCAAATTCACCTTTTCTATAGGAAACCTTTCCCAAACTCTCTTAATTCTAGTACCTTCTCTGTTAATTATTTCTTATTCATTTTGTATTTAATTTATTTGTACAATTTGCTTGTTTTTTTCTTCCCCCATTGAATTGTGAACTACTTTATGCTAGAGACTGGTTTTCCTCTTTTTGCATCCCTAGTGAATTGAACAGTACTTGATATACAGTGGCTGTTTGATAAATACTTATTTACTAACTCCCAACTCAGAACTTACTAACTGAAATTTTCTGATCTTTTTCAGATAAATTCCAATGTATTTAAGCTTCCTCCACTGCTTTTATTAAATTTATGACTACTCAATTTTAATTAAATTTGTCCCATTGTTCTGGTCTCATTTGGAGTCTAAATTTCTTGTCTAAATAACTCTTCCAGTGTGGGGTCATCTAAAAATTGATAAACATACCACATATGTCTTCAAGTGATTGATGAAAATAAAAATAAAAAATAAAATTTTAAATAAGGCCAGTTCCCTATGACATTCCTTTAGAGACTTTCTTTAAAGTTCATTCTGACTCATTAATGACTTTTTTGAGGTTAAAACATTTGACAGGTTTGATACCAAACAAACCTCATTATTGTCTAGCTCATATCCCCACCTTTTGTCCACAAATTTTGCATGAGAGATTTTCTGAAATGCTTCATAGTAATATTGATTAAATTATAATTTTAGAATTTTGTTGATCTACCAATCAAGTATCCTTGTCCAAAAAAAGAGGAATAAAGAGATTAATCGACTTGAACTCTTCTTAAGGAAACCTTGCTGATTCTTTGTTTTAACTTCTTCCTTTTCCACATGTTCACCAGCTATCCTTTAAAATGGTCAGTTCTTACTATGTGCCATGTACTATGTTATGTCCCTTGGGGGAACAACCAAAAATAGGAATCCTTGCAAATCATGGAGATTATTTGAAAACAATAGACTCACATAGAAGTATATACAATATGCATGCAAAATACAAGGAAATTTGAGACAAAAAGTACTCCAGCAAGGAGGATCAGCAGAAGTCAAACAGTGACAGAGCTTTGAAGAAACTAGGGATTTTTAAAAAGATCTTTATGGGGGGCAGCTAGGTGGCGCAGTAGATAAGAGTACCAGCCCAGGAGTCAAGAATAGCTGAGTTCAAATCTGGCCTCAGACACTTAATAATTACCTAGCTCTGTGACCTTGGGCAAGTCACTTAACCCCATTGCCTTGCAAAACATAAAACTAAAAAAAATCTTTATGAAGGGAGTACATTTAAGAAGGAAAGACATTCCTACTTGGGAGACAGCCTATAAAAAGGAGGGCAAACTGGAGATAGAATACCCTATGTGGAAAATAGCATAAAAGGCAAGTTTGATTGAACCATAGAGTTCATGGAGAACAGCAATATGTATAATCCTGGGATGGTAAGTTATAAAGTATTTGAAAATGTTCCCCTACCAAAAAAAATGAATTTGATTCTGAATGCAATAGGGAGGTCCTGAAGCTTATTGAGCCGTGTTTGTTAGTGCGTGCGTGCGTGCGTGCGTGTGTGTGTGTGTGTGTGTGTGTGTGTTATAGAAATTAATTATCCTTTGAAGGTAATCTCATTTTTATTGCTATGGCCCATTTAACATTGTGCAATCAAGGGATCTGGTGGGGGAAGGGCAGTATCAAAACCATATATATGGTTTATAAGAGAGAACATAATGGGAAGGCTAGGAGGAAAGTCATCCTCATGTGCATAGGAATACCAGCTTCACAAATGTGTATTTACCAGGTAATCAGATAATTTGATTGCTTGGTGTCCAGGATCATAATAAACAAATAGAGAGAAAACTTTAATATTCCACCAAAGAGCAAATGGCTTCCATTACTGTTGAGTCTCTAGATCCCATAAGTATTTTATCTTCTAAGCAACCCCCAACAATTTCAGAGAGTGCAGTTGGTGAGATGTAATTAATATTTTATCAGCAATGACCTAAAGCTGCTAATACAAACATCCATGGTTTTCCTTTTAACTGACTACTTTAGATGTGACTCCTATTGTGTCATCTAGATATCAAAAATTTGTGTAATGGAGGTATGATATGGGTCTGACTTTCAGCTCATTTCCTTACACTCTGGCCAATAGCATGTTATTATGTGCCCCTTCACCCCCTGACTTAACACAACATGCTTATTTCTGGCCTAAAGTAATAGTGGATCTGATAAATGTTCACCAAATGCAAAAGCCTCCAGATATATGATGATACACTGTGGCTATCTTCATGGTATGCCACACAGGGAGCATAGCCTCTTCCCATTTACCACCTCTTGATCTGGGATCAGAGACCAAATCAACATTACATTTCTTATATTGGATAATTATATTATCACTCCCCCTACAATCCTTATGACTTCTCAGTCTCCCATCTATCTTGTCTTCTTTTTGAATGTAAGATCTTTTGAGGACAGGGATTCTTTACATTTGCATCTTCACCAATCTCTACCACACAGTAAATACTGTAAAAGAATTCAGTTGTTTGTTTCACTTGCTAGTTCTATGACCAAAATTCATCTCTTAATATTCTGGAGTCTCAGTTTTTAATTTTTGTCTTCTAAAAGAAACTTCCTGAATGATCTTAAGAAAAGGCTTTGTAAAATATTTAAATGTGTGCTATTATTAGTCTGAGCCAGAAGCATTTAAGCTATTAGCTGCAGATGATAAACAGACATCTGTGATTAATTGTTTAACTTTAAGAAACATTACAAAGAAATGTACATATTTGTAGCCTGCCATAGTTATCTGTGACCCTAGAGCTGGTTGTAAATGGTTGGGGGAGGGGCAATCCCAGATTTCTTCATTCTTGTGTTTTTCATTTTATGTGATCCTTTCCCCAGGAGACATTATAAATTGATCTCAAGCATACTATCCCTAGAATGAAGCGGGTAAAACTAGTCAGTGGAACAAGTATACATGACATTTTCAACTTTGATATAATAGATTCATTAGTTTTTTCATATGTTTTTGATAATCTCTGTAGGTTTCTTTTGTTTCCCCTTTTTTTGTTTATTTATGTTATATTATTGCAATTATCTTGTTGTGAGAGTATTCATAAACTCCCCTCCCCTCCCCCCAGAAAGATAAGAGACCTCAGGAACAGTGAAAGAGATTTTTTAAAAAGTGTACTTCAGTCTGTGTTCAGATTACAACAGCTCTGTCTCTGGGATGAGTTGACTGCCCCATCATAGCCACCAGAGAAGTTGCTTCAATATTTTTCCCACAGTTGTTATCACAAGCTGTATTTCCCTCCACTCTATTCCTCCCCACTGTCATCTATTCCATTCTCTCTCTTCTTTCATCCTGTCCCTATTCAGAAGTGTGTTGTATCTGAGTACCCTCTCCCACAACCTTTCCTCTCTTCTATCACCTATACCCATGCCCACTTATCCCATCCCTTTCTTCTCATTTTTTCCTAGGGTAAGATAGATTTCTATACCTTATTAAGTGTATATGCTATTTCCTCTCTGAGTCATTTCTGATGAGATTGCACTCATTCCCCTTTGCCTTCACTGTTCCACTCCATAATAAAAGCTTTTTCTTGATTCTTTTGTGAAATATATTAGCCCCTTCTTCCTCTCCTTTATTTTCCTCCCAGTATTTTCCTTTATCACCTATTGACTCCATCTTTTTAATATATTATACCATTATATTCAGCTCCTTACTGTGCCTTGTCTATATATGCTCCTTCTAACTGCTCTTATAAAAGATAAAGTTCATATGAGTTATCAGTATCTTCTTCCCATGCAGAAATACAAGCAGTTCAGCATCATTAAGTTACTCACAATCAGTCCTTCTCATCCACCCCCTCTAAGTTTCCCCAGATCCCATACTTGGAGACCAAACTTTCTGTCCAGCTCTGGTTGTTTCTTTTTGGGTTTTTTTAGGTTTTTTTTGAAAGGCAATGGGGTTAAGTGGCTTGCCCAAGGCCACACAACTAGGTAATTATTAAATGTCTGAGGCCATATTTGAACTCAGTCACTCCTGACCTCAGGGCTGGTGCTCTATCTACTGAGCAACCTAGCCACCCCACCTCTGGTTGTTTCAATAGGAAAGTTTGAAAGTCATCTGTTTCATTGAAAATCCATCTTTTCTCCTAAAAGAGGATGTTTAGTTTTACTGGGGAGCTGATTCTCAGTTGTAAACCAAGATCATTTGCCTTCCGGAATATCATATTCCAAGTCCTATGAGCCCTTAATGTAGATGCTGCCAGATCCTGCATAATCCTGACTATAGAGCCACAGAAGTTGAATTGCTTGTTTCTGGCACGTATTTTAGTATTTTCTCTTTGACTTGGGAATTTTGGAGTCTGGCTATAATATTCCTGGAAGTTTTCCTTTTGGGATCTCTTTTAGGAGGTGATCAGTGAATTAGCTCAAATTCTATTTTACCCTCTGCTTCTAGGATCTCACAGCAATTGAATTATTTCTTGAAAAATGAAGTCTATGCTCTTTTCTTGGTCATGAATTTCAGGTAGCCCAATAATTTTAAAATTATCTCTTCTGGATCTGTTTTCAAGGTCAGTTGTTTTTCCAATGAGATATTTCACATTTTCTCCTAATTTGAAGGTGGTGGTGTTATAGTTTTATTTTTACCTGATTTCTTGCAAAATCATCACCTTCTTTAGTTCCATTCTTCATTTGAAGGAGTTATTTTATTCAGGGAGATTTTTTTAATCTCCTTTTCCAGTTGGCCAATTCTGTTTTTTAAGGCACTCTTCTCCTCATTTGCCTTTTGTGTTGCTTTTCCCATTTGGCCTAAACTGGTTTTCAATATATTATTTTCTGTAGTATTTTTTTTTGTATTTCTTTCACCAAGTTAATGACTGGGTTTTCATGATTTATCTGCATATCTCTCATTTCTTCTCCCAATTTTCCTTTACCTCCCTTAATTGCTTTACAAAGTCTTTTTGAGCTCAGTGATAGCCTGAGCCCATTTTCTATTTGTCTCAGAGGTTTTGGATATAGAAGCTTAAATTTTGTTGTCATCTGAGTATGTGTTTTGATACTCCATGGGACCAAAATAATTTTCTATAGTCAGATTCTTATTTTTCTATTGTTTGCTCATTTCCTCAGTCTATGACTGATTTAGTGCACTTCCAAGGCTTTGGGGGGATTTTTGAGACAACCCACAGAGACCTCAATTCCTCTAAGGTCTTATGAGAGGCTCTGACTGCTGTCCTGCCTGTATTCAGGTCCTTCCCTCTGACCTGATGCTATGAGGAGTGTACCTGCTCAGCTATGGTGGTGTTGTGGGGGCCCAGAATGTAACCTGGATCAGAGTGTGGGGCAAAAAGCTGTCCTGACCCAAGGGGAGCAGAGAAACCTCTGCAGTCTCCCACGACCCCCTGACCATCTATGGATTGAGAGCTCTGGACATGCTGGGTGGCTCTCAGTGCAGGCTCTCACTCTGGTGTAGCAGAGTTCTATCTCACCACCACTTCTGGTTTTCCCAACTATCCCTGTTAAGAGTTGTGGAAACCACGCCCTATGCCATAGACCCAGGCACCCAGCCTGGCTATGTTTTGCTGCAGCTGTGATGGCTGCACTGCAGCCTTTTCTACCCCCTGGTCCTGGTGGAACAGACCTTTCCTGTGGAACTTCTAAGTTGCCTTAGAGTGGGAAATTGTATCACTCAGTCTTTTGTGGCTTCTGAGCCTCTAATTTTTGGCTAGGGTCATAATTTGATGGCTTTTGGAGATTTAGGGGGAACAAGTTTCTGGGAATTCCTGCCCCTCTGTAGGTTTCTTAATGTGGAGAACACAACAATCACTAGCAGGGTATAATTGTTCTATGTGGGGAGCCTGCTGAGGTCCAGGGGTTGCTCTGGTGATTTGTGGAGTTCTCAGGAGATTGTTGAAGGAGTGATGTTCTTCTCCTTCTTACTTCAACTTCTATGTTTTGAGTATGAGTGTGAAGAAGTGAAAGGAGCAATCTAGTGGGTATTTTGAAATTTTCCAAGTGTGCATTTCATTATAAACAGTCCATTAAACTCACTGAGGTATTTGGAAGTATGAAAGTCTAACATTTTTGCTTATCATTCTCAGAAAAGTTGAGGGTCTAATATGCTCATATCACTGTGATGGGTATTTCAAATATAAGGGTATATAAATATCCCTTACCTTGAGGAGTTCATAATCTGGTTAGGACAGTAGGATGAACTACAGAGACATGGTTAAAATGTTTTTTAAAATGTGCTTGGACTGGATGGGCAATGGTACTGAGGAAATTCTGTGAGTCATGGTGTCAATCTAGATAAAGAGATTTTCAAAGCCCTCTTTCAATAAATCTCACTTTTCTACCTGGCAACAATCACCATGTTGACTAATTTCTCCCCACTCCTGCTCCCTCTCCCAGTGTTAGGGGAGAAATAATGATTGCTTATTTTTTTCTGGAAAGATGGCAGTAGCATTATGTTAGACATTGAAACAAGGATTTAAACTGGAACTATTTTTAGGATATTGCTGAGAAAAATATTTACATAACTATCTATTCCTGACTTTGAACTCTGGGGTGACTTCCTTTTAGTACATGCAAATGATGGGATAAGGGATGGATGGCACAGCATGTAGGGGAAAGTGCTTTCCAGACTCCTCCAATGGGGAGGAAACAAGCATCCATGGAGATACATGGGGTGAGTATACCCCAGGCATTTCACTCTAGTTTGAGCAGTAAAACTACATACCTTACAAGAGAAAACTGATGCTGATACCATGTGAGCTATACACTAAGTGCTGCAAGCATGAAGGAGAAAGAAGGGAGGGCTTCTAGTCTCTGAATGAAAAGGATACCCATGCCAACAAATAAACCTATTTATCATACAAAATATATTTATGCAACAGAGAAAGACATATAGAGGTTTACACATAGGAATAGTTAAGTGGTTATTAATTTTTTTTCTTAGCAGTGCCTTATAAAAAGCTCTATTTTATATATTCGACCAATATTTGTAATGTTCAACAATCACCTCTCTGCCATTTTTTCACAAACAGCTATAGCTAATTTTTTTGTGACATTCCCAGGGAGGGAAAATGTTGCAAATTAGTCAGTCAGGAAATCTATCAAATAAATAATTTAGCCATGAGGAGAAAGGAAATCAGGGCTCATGGGAACAATATATTTAGGAATTTCTTTGCTTAAAGAAATATACATACATATATATATATATATATATATATATATATATATATATAGTCACATTAATACAAATGCATTTTAAAATGTTAAAAACACACTCCTATGGTGAGATGAATAAAAATAGGTTACCTAGATTTGACCCCATTGCTATAGTTTGCTAATCCCTGTTCTAAATGGTCTAGTCCTGTGTACCAACCTTTCTGTATAGTTAGTGCTCCTTGACCCACAAATACTGATGAATTCTCCCCTTTCAAATGTAGATACCAGGATTCTATCCTTTTTAATTCTATCCTTGTATTCCTTCTTTTGCTGCTAAAGTTTCTGACTTATGGAATTGCAGATGGATGGGAGCTCAGTAGTCCCCTAATGCAACTTTTAACTGAACAATAATTCTTTCCTATGAAATACTAGATAAATGTTACCTAGCCTTTGCTAAAAGGTCACCAGTGAAACCACTGGCTCCTAAAGTAACTCACTGCATTTTAGGAAAGCTTCAATTTTTAGGAAATTTTCATTTAAATCAAAGATAATTTTTTCTTTTTTTTTTTAACATCTATTTGTATCCTTTTATTCTGTCCACTAAGGTCAAGCAGGATAAGTTGCATCCCTTCTTTGTAGGAGAGCTTGAGGACAAATACTTAAAGATAGTTCATCTTTTTCGTTTTAACTTTAAAAATGTTTTCATTTAGCTTTCGATTATACCATAGTAGTTTCTTTGGTTTTTAAATTAAATATTATTTTTATTTCAATCAATAAGTTTTTTAAATTTCATTTCTTCTCTTTCTTCCATATGCCCCAACTTCAACTTTCTACCTCCACCAAAAAAAAAGTAAAACAGAACATTCATCTTTCTAATGGGTACAGAAGATGGGGACAATTCTTCATCTTCTACCCTCTAGAATCACGCTTGGTCATTCATTAATCAGAATGCTTAGGAATTTCAAAGTTCTTTGTTTTGTCTTTTTTTAAAAAAAAATATTGTTAGCATATACATTGTTACCCTGGTTCTGATTACCTAATCTCAGAATTGTTCCTCTAAAGGCTGATAATGACTGCATTTGATTTTGAATTACAAGGCATATAGATAAAACCTCACACTAAGTTAATTTTACTACAGGGTTGCAGAGACCATAGAAATCAATTTAGTGGGCCTGTTCATTTAAGAAATGTATAAGAATCCATGCGCACCCTATCTTCTATTAAAAGTAACAATTTTGACCCATTGGGGGAAATAAAGGGAAAAACTAGTAGTAGCTAAATTTCAACAACGCTTAGAACACTGATCTTTTCTTCATGCTCAAAGATTTTAGGGGGGTTTTGTTGTCTTATAATAAAGGTACCCAAATGTTTCAAGTTGAAAGATTTTAACTCTAGCTCCTTTCAATACTCCAAATATAAATAGAAAAAATAAGCTGAAACAAAGCATTTGGGAGAATTCCTTAGGACTCAGGGTTTGTACCCATGGATTTTCATTATTCTAGTTATCTCTAACTATGCATCCATCTTTCTCTAGATGATGAGGCTGATTTAACCAACTTGCATCAATAGTCCAAAGCCAATAACCTTTTCTCAGTCTTCATCTTCCTTTACTCCACTATATAATTAGATTCCATTGACTCCCTGAAACTATCCCCTCTGTCACACATCAAATCACTATGTGGGAGAGATGCACTTCCTCCCTCTACTTCACCCCAATCCTAATTGGATGCTAACTAATCTCTTGCCATGAAATAGAATCCAGAATCCCTGTTCCAATAGGACCATTAAGCCCATTTCCCCTCTTAGTCTTTCAGTCCTCTACCCTGACGGGAAGACCAAGCTGCCTACATTCTTTCTTGTAAGATAGAGGATGTGTAAGTTTTATTATCTGCTTTGCTATTGCATCCTAGGATACTCCGAACCTTTCAATCTAAACTGATTGCTATGGTTCCAGAACCCTAGACATTGTCATCTGACATGCCAATGAAACCTAAAGAAACCTAGATCTTGCCATATGCTCCACTGATGCATCATTAGAACTTCCAGCAATTTCCATTCATGATGTAATTGAAATTTCATAAATTCATTATCTCTACCAATTAGAATGAGGTCTCTTCAAGAGTAGTCTGACTCACTTTTATGGTTGTCGCTCTGGTTCCTGTCACATTGTGTGGCATATTTAACAAATGATTTATTAGTTATTTATTCATTCTTCTCATTTTGATGATATGGTAGTCTTCTTCCTCTCTCATTATGTCTTTGTCATCTTCATTGGCCTCCTGTATTCCCTTCTATCTACTTAAAACTGAGAATTTCCCAAATCTTCTTCTCTACTATTTTTTAAAATTTCTAGATGATCTCCATTGATGATTTCAAATCTTCAAGTATTCCCTCTGTTGAAGTGATTCCCAAACCTCTTTCTGGGTAGTCCTGACCTATCTCTTGAGCTCCTAGCCCTGCCCCCATCTCTAACTACTCACTTGATTTCTCCCAATAGTATCTTAAATTCAATGGATTCAGTCAGGCTTACAATCTTTAATTCTTTTTTTTTTACGTTTTTGTAAGACAAATGGGGTTAAATGGCTTGCCCAGTGCCACACAGCTGGGTAATTATTAAGTGTCTGAGACTCAATTTGAACCCAGGTACTCCTGACTCCAGGGCTTTATCCACTATGCCACCTAGCCACCCCACAATCTTTAATTCTAAACATGCTCCTCTCCTAGTCTTTCCTGTCTCTTTTGTTGGCTTCATCATCTTCCTAATATAAAGCACATTATAAAAACATTTTTTTTGGCCTCTTATCATGGACTGCTTTTTTAATATGATTTTGGTTTATTTATTTTATATGTACACTTTATATTTATGTTTCTAATGTATTATATGTTATAAGAGTAAACATACCCCGCCCCAAGAAGATGAGAAACCTCAAGAATGGTGAGAGAGAGAGAGAGAGGAAAAAAAAAGCACTTTAGTCTGTGTTCAGATTCCAATGGCTCTGTCACTGGGGTGAGTTGCTTTCTTTATCATAAGTCCACCAGTGAAGCTGCTTCAATATTTTTCCCACAGTTGCTATTACTAGCTGTATTTCCCTCCACTCTATTCCTCCCCATTCTCATTCATTCTCTCCTTTCACCCTGGCCCTGTCCAAAAGTGTGTTGTATCTGAGTACCCTTTCTCACAATCTTCCCCCTCTCTTCTATCACCTATTTCCCCCTTCCCTCCCCCCTTCCCCTTAACCCATTCCTCTCTTCTCATTTTTCTCTAGGGTAAGATAGATTTCTATACCCTGTTAAATGTGTATGTTATTTCCTTTCTGAGCCATTTCTGATGAGATTGAAGGCTCATTCATTCCCCCTTGCCTTCCCCCATTCCACTCTATTGAAAAAGCTTTTTTTGACTCATGTGAAATTACTTTTTTCGCTATGTCATTATATTCTGCTCCTTCCTGTGCCCTGTCTATATCTATCTATCTATCTATCTATCTATCTATCTATCTATCTATCTATCTATCTATCTATCCTTCTAATAGCTTTTATGAATGAGAAAGTTCATATGACTTACCAGTTTCTTCTTCCCATGCAGGAATACAAACAGTTCAACATCATTAAGTTCCTCTTAGTTAGTCCTTCTTGCCCACCTCCTCTATGGTTCACCAGAGCCCTGTACTTGAAGATCAAACTTTCTGTTCAGCTCTGGTTGTTTCAATAGGAAAGTTTGAAAGTTCCCTGTTTCAGTGAAAGTCCATCTTTTCCCTTGAAAGAGGATGTTCAGTTTTTCTGGGCAGTTGATTCTTGGTTATAAACCAAGATCTTTTTCCTTCCACAATATCACATTCCAATCCCTATGAGCCCTTAATGTAGATGCTGCCAGATCCTGTGTAATCTTGATTTATGGAGCCTCTGTAGTTGAATTATTTGTTTCTGGCAGCTTTTAGTATTTTCTATTGACTTGGGAGTTTTGGAATTTGGCTATAATATTCCTGGAAGTTTATCTTTTGGAATTTTTTTAAGGAGGTGATGGGTGGATTCCCTCAATTTTTATTTTACCTTCTGCTTCTAGGACCTCAGAGCAATTTTGCTGTATTATTTCTTGAAAAATGAAGTCTAGGCTTTTTTCCTGGTCATGACTTTCAGGTACCCCAGTAACTTTTAAATTATTTCTTCTGGATCTGTTTTCAAGGTCAGTTGTTTTTTCTAATGAAATATTTTACATTTTCTTCTAATTTTTGGCTTTATTGGGAAGAGTTTTATTTCTTCCTGATTTCTTGCAATGTCATCAACTTCTTTTAGTTCCATCATGCATTTGAAGTTTTTTTCTTCAGAAACCTTTTTTATCTCCTTTTCCATCTGACCAATTCTGCTTTTTAAAGCATTCTTCTCATTTGCCTTTTGTTTTGCTTTTTCCATTAGGCCTAAACTGGTTTTTAAGATATTATTTTCTTTAGTATTTTTTTTTTTTGTATTTCTTTCACCAAGCTGCTGATTTGGTTTTCATGATTTTTCTGCATCTCTCTCATTTCTCTTCCCAGTTTTTCTTCGACCTCCCTTAATTTCTTTGCAAAGTCTGTTTTGAACACATCCATATTCTGAGCACATTTTCAATTTCTCTTGGAGGTTTTGGATACGGAAGCTTCAATTTTGCCATAATCTGAGTGTGTGTTTTGATCTTCCATGGGACTAAAGTAATTTTCGATGGTCAGATTCTTCTTTTTCTGTTGTTTACTCATTTCCTCAGCCCAAGACTAATTTACAGCACTTCCAAGGTTTTGGGGTTTTTTTGGGGGGGACACCCCACTGGGACCTTTATTACTCTGAGGTCTTGTGCTCTCTTGCCTGTGCTTTGATATTTAGATGAACCCAGGCACTCCCCTCTGCTCTGGACCTGTGAGGTGGATCCCTGCTATCTTAGCATGGAAGACTAAACTGCAACCTGATCTGAGTGTGGGCAAAGAGTAGAGTCCCTGACCCAGGGAGAGTAGAGTGATTTCTGCAGTCTCCTCTGACCCTCTTACCATCTGTGGACTGTGCTCTGGAGGTTCAGGCTGGTTTCTCCAGATTCTTGCTGCAGGTTCTGTGGCCAGTGTCCCCCACTCCACACTCATTCTGGTGTAGTAGAGTTCTCTCTCTCCTCCCCTTCAAGCTGTTCCTGGCGATCCCTAGGCTGGGTTGGGCTGCACTGTAGCTGGGGCTTTTTTCCAACTCCTGGTCCTGATGAAACACACCTTTCCCACAGAGCTTCTAAGTTATATTGGACTGGGAAAATGTATCACTCAGTCTTTCTGTGGGTTCTGCCCCACTAAATTTTGGCTAGAGTCATAATTTTATGGTTTTGAGAGTTTTTTGGGGAATGAGTTCCCAGGAAATGCTGTCTTCATGCTGCCATCTTCCATCTACTGCTTCTTATAAAAATTTTATTTCTACCCAAATTTGGTAACAGTATATTCATCCAAAGCAATGGCAATATCCCATATTATTTGAAAATTAATATAACTTTTTCCTTTATGCAAAAAACTTATTCTACTTTTTTCTGTAATTACCTTATCTTTATGGAAGGGATATTAAAGTTACAATATATCTTGAATAAATCTGTGAGGATTCTGATGCTATGATCTTTCCAGTCACCCTGGGAGAGATGACATTTCAGTTAGATTTTAAAGCACCAAAAGAAATTCCTCAGGTTAAAAATGGAAAAGGAGAACCTTCTAGACATGAGGAAGATCAAGAGCAAAGACAAAGAGGCACAAGACACAATGTGCTAATTGGGGAACAGAACACTGTCCATTTTTTTGAGGTTTTTGCAAGGCAAATGGGGTTAAGTGGCTTGCCTAAGGCCACACAGCTAGGTAATTATTAAGTGTCTGAGACCAGATTTGAACCCAGGTACTCCTGACTCCAGGGCCGGTGCGTTATCCACTGTGCCACCTAGCCACCCCTCATTGTCCATTTTTCCTGGATGAAATCAGGAAATTTTATAGAGATGGAATAGATAGGTTCTGGTTATTGGTCAGATATGAGATAGGAGGGAAAGAATAAGACAGAGAAGTCAAGAAAAACTGAGTTCAAATCCTGCCTCAGATTCTATTTTAGTTTCTTCTGTTAAATGAGGGATTTGGATTCAAATATCCTTTCAGATTTAATAAAGGATCTTAGGATCTGAAGACTAAGAACTCAGGTTACTTGTGAATGTTGCACCATTGATGAGATGAAAGAAGATGAAAAGAGAAGCAGGTTTAAAGACAGAGAAAAATAATGGTCTCCTTTTTAATCATATGAAGGTTAAGATGATGAAAAGATTTTTTTTAATGGTAGGTAACCTTGGAACTTAGAAGAAGGTTAGGAAAATATATATCTATATATCTATATATCTATACATCTATATATCTATCTATATCTATATCTATATCTATATCTATATCTATATCTATCTATATCTATAATGTTTGGGATCATTTATGTGAATGAGATGAGAGTTGAAACAGTGGAATAAGAGAAATTGAAGGGGGTTATTGGTGGGATTGATAAGAGAAGGAGCATAAATAATGAAATGACAGGGACCATGAACAATGGAAAATGCTTTATTAAGTAGAAGAAAATACTATACCATCAGGAATCAGCATAACAGGAAAAAAGCAGAAATATTAGTGAAGTAGAAGAACCAGTATTCCAACCTCCATACTATACAAACTATCAAGGAACTTTGCAAGCTAAAAAGTATATATTTTTATGGTCTACTTTCATCTTGCTCCCCTTCATACCCCTTTGCCATCTTCCCCCTTTTTTTTCTTTCCTCCCCTTTCTCCCCAAACCAGAGCATTTATTTCCAGGTTAATTTTTGGGGGGGGGTGTAAATTGCTGAACATTTTCAAATTTTACCAAAAAATTAGAAGACTATATGACTTAAATTTAGCATGATAGTTACAACCTTATTCATTGAAATTAACCTGTTTAATTGCCATGTAAGAAAAACCTCATTTTTATGGTTGTAATCAGTCTATGTTGTCACCTGGATATATTTTCTTTATTCTGAATCAGTTCATAGTAGTTGCCTCATTCTGTTTGAATTCTTCAAATCTGTTATCCCCTACTTTACTTCTCCAAATTTGATAGTTTTTCACTTTGAGGAACTAGGGAGAGAGGAAAGAGGAAGGAAAGTGAGACTTCTGGGGTGGAGCCAAGATGGCCACATCAAACTAACATGCTCCTGGACTTTTCCCTACCAAAATTAAGTGAAGCCTCTATTCTGACATTCAAGCTACAGAACTCATCAAGAAAAAGAGAAGATTAAAAGAAATTTTCAGTGGCAGACATCATGGAAGATCTTCAGTGAAGGTCTGTATCTTTGGGAAAAGGGGGAAGTAAAGCCCAGGAAGCAGGAGAGTGCAAAAAGCCAGCAGGCGACTATTAGCCACTGTGCAGTTCAGGTCCTGACAGGTTGACAGTAGCAGAGGCCTCAGCAGCTAGATAGAAGCCAGCCAGGAGGATCCAAGCCCCAAAGTCTAAACCCTGGGAACATGAGGGTAAAAGACAAGACTGGGTCAAGGAACAAACCACTGCTAGGTCAGAATCTGGAGGGAGAGAAAATAGCCTCGGCATAAGCAAGGCTAGGATTGCATAGGCAAAATCTTGGCCAACAACAAGCCAAGGATCAGATTCCAGCCCCAGAAAAAAAAAAAAAAAAAAAAAAAAAGCTTGGACCTATACTCCCAATACCCCAGGAACAGAGCTAAAACAACAAAGAGGAGTATAAAAGCTAAAAGAGCACTCACTATAGAATACTACTTTACAGACAAAGATGGCTACAATGTCATATATGAAGAAAAAAATCAATAAAAATCACTCACAGGGTAAGTATGAAAACAGTCAATAAATTGAACTACAACACAAAAGCTCATCAAAAAGCTTAGAAAATGGGCAGCTAGGTGGTGCAGTGGATAGACTACTGGCCCTGGAGTCAGGAGTACCTGATTTCAAATCTGACCTCAGACACTTAATAATTACCTAGCTGTGTGGCCTTGGGCAAGCCACTTAACCTCATTGCCTAGCAAAAACCAACTAAACAAAAAAGCTTAGAAAATAATTTAAAAACCAAAGAAGAGAGGAAGAAGAAAAATGGAAAAAAGAAATAAGTATGCAGGAAAATTATGAAAAAATACCAGAGAATTCAATACCTTTAAAAAGGAAACAGAAAAAGTAATTGAAGAAAATAAAACCTAAAAATGAGAATTGAACAAGCTGAAACCAATGAGTCTTCAAGATTACAAGATTCCATCAAATAAAATAAAAAGGCTGAAAAAATTGAAGGAACTATAAAGTACTTTTTGGGAAAAGAAATGACCTGGAAAAATAGATCCAGAAGTGACAATCTACAAATCATCGGACCACTGGAAAGCATAAATCAAAAACAAAACAAAACTGGAAAACACCATGCAGGAAATTATAAGGGACAGCTGTCCAAATCTGTTAGAATAAGAAACAAATATAACCATTAAAAACATCCACAGAAACCCTCTAAAAAGAGACCCTAAGATAAAAACTCCAAGGACTGTTATAGCCAAATTCCAGAACTCTCAAATAAAGGAAAGAATACTGCAAGTAGCAAAAAAGAAAACAATTCTTAATAACTTAATAATTACCTAGCCATGTGGCCTTCGGCAAGCCACTTAACCCCATTGCCTTGAAAAATCTAGAAAAAAAAAAAGAGTGAGTGGACCAAAAAACAAATTATAGAAAGAATTAATCATTTTATCCTAGATAATGACAATAATAAAACAACATACCAATACCTGTGGGATTCACTCAAAGAGGCTCTCAGGGGATATATTATATTTTTAAATGCTTACATGAATAAATTAGAGAAAGAGGAAATCAACGAACTAAATATGCAACTAAAAATACTAGAGAAATAACAAATTTAAAACTCAAATTAAATACCAAATTAGAAATTGTAAAAATTAAAGGAGAAATTAATAAAAGCAAAAAAACTATTGATTTAATAAATAAAACCAAAAGTTGGTATTATGAAAAAGAAATAAAATTGATAAACCTCTGGTCAATTTGATTAAAAAAAGAAGAAAATCAAATTGCTAGTATCATAAATGAAAAAAGGTGAACTCACCACCAATGAGGAGGAAATTAAAATTCAAAATTATTTTGCCCAACTCTATGCCAATAAATTTGATAATCTAAGTGAAATGAATGAATATTTACAAAAATATAAATTTCCCAGGTTAAATGAAGAGGAGATTAAATACCTAAACAACACTATCTCAAAAAAAGAAATTCAACAAGCCATCATTGAACTCCTTAAGAAAAAATCTCCAGGGACTGATGGATTCACAAAAGAATTCTACCAAACATTTAATGAACAATTGGTTCCAATTCTATATTAACTCTTCGGAAAAATAGGGAACGACAGAACTCTGCGTAACACTTTCTATGAGAACAATATGGTTCGGATACCTAAACTAGGAAGAGTTAAGACAGAGAAAGAAAATTATAGACCTATCTCCCTAATGAATATAGATGCAAAAATATTAAATAAAATATTAGCAAAATGATTACAAGTTATCACTGGGATAATACATTATGATCAAGTAGGATTTATCCCAGGAATGCAGGGTTGGTTCAATATTAGGAAAACTGTTAGTATACTCAATTATATCTATATCAAACCTGTCAGAAATTATATGATCATATCAATAGATGCTGAAAAAGCTTTTGACAAAATACCGCACCTATTCCTATGAAAAACTAGAGAGTATAAGAATAAATGAACTTTTCCTTAGAATAATTAGCAGTTATCTATCTGAAACCATCAACAAGCATTATATTCAGTGGGGAGAGGCTAGCGGCATTCCCAATAAGATCTGGGTGAAACAAGGGTGCCCATTATCACCACTATTATTCAATATCATGTTAGAGATGTTAGCTTGCTGAAGCTAACATTAGAGAAGAAAAAGAAATTGAAGGAATTAGAACTGGGAAGGAAGAGACAAAACTCTCACTCTTCACAGATGACATGATGGTCTACCTAGAGAATCCCAAGAAATCATCCAAATAACTACTGGAAACAATTAACAATTTTAGCAAAGTTGCATATTATAAAATGAACCCTCATAAATCCTAAAATTTTCTATATATGTCTAGCAAGATACATCAGGAAGAGCTAGAAAGAGAAATCCCATTCAAAGTAAACTCAGACAATATAAAATACCTGGGAGTCTATTTGCCAAGACAGACTCAGAAAATTTTGAAAACAATTATAAAACACTTCTCACACAAATTAAATCAGATTTAAATAACTGGGCAAATATTAACTGCTCATGAATAGGTAGAGCTAATGCAATAAAAATGACAATTCTACCAAAATGAAACTACCTGTTTAGTGCCCTACCAATCAATATTCCAAAAAATTACTTTAATGAGTTAGAAAAAGTTGTAAGCAAATTCATATGGAGAAATAAAAAGTCAAGAATTTCCAGGGATTTAATAAAAAAAAGCACAAAAGAAGGGGGTTTTAAACCTACCTGATCTAAAATTATATTATAAAACATAAATATTCAAAACTGTTTGGTATTGGCTAAGAAATAGAGTGGTGGACCAGTGGAATAGACAAGGAGCAATAGCAGTAAATGATTATAGTAATCTGCTGTTTGATAAACCCAAAAGTGTCCAGTTATTGGGATACAAACTCCCTCTTTGATAAAAATTTCTGGGATAATTGGAAGTTAGTATGGAAGAAACTTGGATTAGATCAACCCCTCACACCTTTTACCAAGAAAAGATCCAAATGGTTACAGGATTTGACATAAAAAACAATACTATAAGGAAATTAGAAGATTAAGGACTAGTTTACCTGTCCGATCTATGGAAAGGGGAGCAGTTTATGACCAAGGAAGAGATGGAGAACATCAACAAAAACTTAAATGATTTTGATTACATTAAATTAAAAAGCTTTTGCACAGACCACTGTAACCAAGATCAAAAGAAATGTAGTAAACTGGGAAACCATCTTTACAATGAGTGATTCTGATAAAGGACTCATTTCTAAAATATACAGATAACTGAGTCAAATTTCAAGAAAAATCCATTCCCCAATTGACAAATGGTCAAAGGATATGCAAAGGCAATTTACAGATGAGGAGATCAAAGCAATCCATAGCCATATGAAAAATTGCTCTAAATCATTATTTATTAGAGAAATGCAAATTTAAGCTTCTCTGAGGTACCACCTCACACCTCTCAGACTGACCAATATGACCAGAAAGGATAATGATCATTGTTGGAAGGGTTGTGTGAAATCTGGGACACTATTACACTGTTGGTGGAGCTGTGAACTCATCCAACCATTCTGTAGAGAAATATGGAACTATGTCCAAAGGGCAACAAAAATGAGCATACCCTTTGATCCAGCAATACCACTACTTGGTCCCTGAAGAGATGATGAAAAAGGGTAAAAACATCACTTGTACAAAATCATAGCAGCCCTGTTTGTGGTGGCAAAGAATTGGAAACCAAGCAATTGTCCTTCAGTTGGGGAATGGTTTAGCAAACTGTGGTATATGTATGTCATAGAACAGTATTGTTCTATTAGAAACCAGGAGGAATGGGAATTCAGGGAAGCTTGAAGGGATTCACATGAACTGATGCTGAATAAGATGAGCAGAACCAGAAAAACACTGTCCCCCCTAAGAGCCTCATGGGGCTGATGATCAACCTCGATGGACTTGCTCAATCCATCAGTACAACAATCAGGGACAATTTGGGGCTGTCTGCAATGGAGAATACCATCTTTATCCAGATAAAGAGCCATAGAGTTTAAACAAAGTTCAAGAACTATTACCTTTCATTTAGAAAAACCTCTGATATCTTATTGTCTGATCTTGTTATCTCTTATACTTTTTGTTTCTTCCTTAAGGATGTGATTTCTCTCTCACTACACTCAATCTGGATCAATGTACAACATGGAAACAAAATAAAGACTCACAGATTACTTTCCGTGGGGGGGGGGGGAATTAAGATTGGGAGAAAAATTGTAAAACTCAAATAAAATCTTTAATAAAAAAAACCAAGCAAACAATCAGTTTATGATGATTCTTTGATATGAGATTATCAAGCAATCAAATAATCAGACTGTGATGGATAATACCTCATTAATGCTACTAGAGTGACAAATAATACCAGGTTGAAGAGACACAAAGATTTATAATTTTAGAGGGAAAGAAGGGAGAATGTGAACTCTGAGTAACTTTTTTTTAGTTTTTTCTGCAAGGCAATGGCGTTAAGTAGATTGCCCAAGTCCACAGAGCTAGGTAATTATGAAATGTCTGAAGCTGGATTTGAACTCAGGTACTCCTGGCTCCAGAGCTGGTGCTCTATGCACTGTGCCACCTAGCCACCCCCTGAGTGATTTCTACTCAAAAGATTTGACTCAGAGAGGGAATAAGATACATTCCCACTTGATTTTAAAAATTTATCCTAATCTACAAGGAAGGGTGGGGGGAACAAAGAAAGGGAAAGATAAGGGAAGAAGGGACTGATAAAAGGGAACATGAAGGTATAAGCAAAAAACAAAGTTAAATTTTAAAAGAGAAGTCAAAGGGGAAAAGGAGTAAAATTTTGATGAGGAGGAATAAGAGGAAAGGAAAGAGAAAAATATAAGTAGAGAAAGGTAGCATGGAGGGAAATCAGAATTAGTAATCATAACTGTACATGTGAATGGGATGAACTGCCCCATAAAACAAAAATGAATAGCAGAATGGATTCAAAACCAGAGTCCTACAATATGTTGTTTACAAGAAACACATTTGAAGTAGAGAGACAAATGCAGGGTAAAGGTAAAAGGTGTAAAATATAGTATGCTTCAGCTGAAGTAAAAAAAAAAAATCAGGGATAGCAATCTTAATCTCAGACAAAGTAAAAGCAAAAATTGATGTCATTTAAGGGATAAAGAAGGAAATTATATCTTCTTAAAAGATACCATTAGTATGAAGCTATATCATTACGAAACATGTATGCACCTAGTGGTATAGTATCCGAATTCCTAGAGGAAAAGCTGTCAATTACAAAGAGACATAGATGGAAAAACTTTAATAATGGGGGTCCTCAATCTCCCTGTCTCAGAATTAGATAAATAAACAAGAAAGAAGTTAAGAAGGTGAAATAAATCTTAGGATACTTAGACATGATCGACCTCTAGAGAAAACTTAATGTGAATAGAAAAAATTATGCTTTTTTTCTCGACAGTACTAAGGCACAAAAACCTTTTAATCAAATGTAGAAAAGAAGAAATAATAAATACACACTTCTCAGACCATGATGCAATAAAAATTATATGTAATAAAGGGTCAAGGAAAGATAAACCAAAAACTAATTGGAAATTAAATTAATTCATCTTAAACAATGTGTGGATCAAACAGCAAGTAATAGAAATAATCAGTAATTTTATCCAAGAAAATGATACTGAGACATCATACCAAAATTCATTGGATGCAGTCTTTGAGGGGAAAGTTTATATTTCTAAATGTCTATATGAATAAAATAGAGAAAGAGGAGATCAAGTAATTGGAAATGCAACTAAAAATGCTAGAAAAAGAACAACTTAATGATCCCCAAATAAATATCAAATTAGAAACTCTGAAAATCAAGGGGGAGATTAATAAATTTGAAAGCAAGAAAGCTATTGTTCTCATAAATAAAGCTAAGAGTTGGTTTTATGAAAAAGTCAATAAAATAGACAAACCTTTGCTTAATGTAATTTTAAAAAAGAAAAAAGATAATCAAATTACCAGTATAAAAAATGAAAAGGGTGAACTCACCACCAATGAGGAGGAAATTAAAGAGAAAATTCAGAACTTCTTTGCTGAACTGTATGCCAATAAATTGGTTAACTTGAGTGAAATGGATGAATATATACAAAAATACAAACTGCCCAGATCAACAGAAGAGGAAGTAAATTATTTAAATAACCCCATTTCAGAAAAAGAAATTGAAGAAGCCATCAGTAAACTCTCTCAGAACAAGTCTCCAGGTTCAGATGGATTTACAAGTGAATTCTACCAGACATTTAAGGAACAATTAATTCCCATCTACATAAACTATTTTAAAAAATAGGAGAAGAAAGAGTTCTGCCAAATTCTTTTTATGACACCAACATGGTGTTAATACCTAAACCAGGAAGAACCAAAACAATGAAAATTATATTCCATTCTCCCTGTTTAATATTGACACAAAAAACTTAAATAAAATTTTAGCAATGAGACTACAGAAAGTTATTACTAGGATAATATACCATGATCAGGTAGGATTTATTCAAAGTAGACAGGGATAATACAATATTAGATAATACAATATTAGAAAAACACTCAACATAATTGAACATATCAATAACAAAACCAACAGAAATCATATGTTTATCTCAATAGTTGCTGAAAAAGCCTTTGATAAAATATAACATCCATTCCTATTAAAAACTAGAAAGTTTAGGAATCAATAGAGTTTTCCTTAAAATAGCAAATACTATCTAAAACAAATATTATTTGTAATGGGAATAAACTCAGAGCATTTCCAATAAAAGCAGGGGTGAAACAAAGATTCCTATTATCTGTCACCTTTACTATTCAATATAGTATTAGAAATTCTAGCTGTAGCAATAAGAGAAGAAAGAGAAATTGAAGGACTTAGGATTGGCAATGAAGAACCAAAGTTTTCACCCTTTGTAGATATGACGGTATTCTTAGAGAATCTGAGAAAATCACCTAAAAAACTCCTTGAAACAATTAACAAATTCAACAAAGTAGCAGGATATTAAAAAATCCTCATAAATCATCAGCATTTCTATATGAACAACAAAGCCCAAGAGCAAGAGATAGAAAGAGAAATTCCATTTAAAGTAACTGTAGACAGTTTTAAATACTTGAAAATTTGCATCCCAAGACAAACCCAGAAACTATATGAACACAATTACAAAGCACTTCTTACCCAAATAAAGTCAAATATAAATAATTGCAAAACTGTCAATTGCTCATGGTTAGGTCGAGGTAATATAATAAAAAGAAAAATTTACCCTAATTAAATTACTTATTCAGTGCCATAACAATCAAATTATCAAATAACTTTTTCTGAACTAGAAAAAATGGCCACAGAAGTCATCTGGAGCAACAAATGGTCAAGAATAGCAAGGGAACTAATGAAAAAAATATAAAGGAAGGTGGCCTAACTCTACCAAATCTACAACTATATTACAAAGTGGCAATCATCAAAACTACCTGGTACTGGTTAAGAAATAAAGCAATGGTTCAGTTATTTAAGATAGGTTCGGAGAAAACACAGAAAATGACCACAGCAATCTGTTGTTTGACAAACCTAAAGACATCAGCTTCTGGGATAAGAACTCACTACTTGACAAAAATTATTAGGAAAATTGGAAAATAGTATAGCAAAACCTAGGCATAGATCCACATCTCACACCCTATAGCACAATAAGGTCAAAATGGATAGAGGATATAGACATGAAGGGAGACACTATAGATAAATTAATAGATCAAGAAATACTCTATCAAATCTATGGAAAGGGGATCAATTTATGATGAAACAATAATTAGAGTATATTATAAACTGCAAAATGAATGATTTTGACTATATTAAATTAAAATTTTTTTCACTAATAAAATCACTGCTGCCAAAATTAGAAGGAAAACAGAAAGCTGGGAAACAATCTTCACAACTATTTCTAATAAAAATCTCATTTCTAAAATATATAGAGAATTGCATCAAATTTATAAGGTTACAAGTCATTCCCAAACTGATAAATGTAAAAGGATATGAATAGCTTTCAAATAAGGAAATTAAACCTATATAAAATGATACAAAAATGTTCAAAATCATTATTGAGTAGAGAAATGCAAATTAAAACAACAATGAAATATCATTTCACACCTATCATATTGGCCAAGATGAGAAAAAGGCAAAATGATAATGTTGGAGAAGTTGTGGGAGGATTGGGATATTGATGTGTTGCTGGTGGAATCAATCAATGGATCCAACCATTCTGGAGATCAATATGGAGCTATGCCTGATGAGCAATAAAAATGTTCATTCCCTTTGATCTAATAATTCCAATTCTAGGCTTATATCCAGAATAAATCATAAAAAATGGGAAAGGTTCCATAGCAGCTCTTTTTTGTAGTGGCAAATAATTGGCAATTGAGGGGATGCCCATCAATTGGAGAATGGCTATACAGGTTATGGTACATGAATTCTTTGGAATATTATTGTTCTATAAGAAACTATAAATAGTCAGACTCGAGAGAAGCATGGAATGACTTACAGGATCTGATGTTGAGGGAAGGGAGCAGAACCAAGAGAACAATGTACACAATAACAACCTTGTGAGATAATCAGCCTTGATGGATGTACCTTCTCTTAGCAGTTTGGAGTGGTAGAACAGCCATATAAAACTGGCTATGGAAAATGTTATCCCCCCCAACCAGAGGAAGAAAAACAAAATCAAATAAAACCCCTTCAGAATATGATGAAAACTTTATAAAAATTATCTCATGTGTCTTCCCTTAATCCTAATTCCTCGTACCAAAATGACTAATCTGTAAATATATTTTTCAAAAATATGTATGTACAATACTAACCTGACTGTTTGCCAATGGGGAGTGGTGGTGGAAAAGGAGAATGGTAGGAAATTTTGTAACTTAAAAATAAGCATGTGCATATGCATGAAAAAATGTTTTTAAAAGAGGAAGGAAAGTTTAGCTTTGCATTGTGTAAAACTACTCCCATTTGTGTAGCCACCACGAGATTGAGATCCTTTGGAATCCATCTTTCTAGTATCCTCCTTCAATTCATGTTCTCTAATCAGCCATCACTTTCCATTCTCTGTGTGTGTCTCTCTCTCTGTCTGTCCTTTTCTCTATTTCCTGCTACCTTCTGTCCTTTCTTATCATCTTTTTTTTTAAGTTTCTCAAACAAGCTACCCATTAGAGAGGTGTGGTGCACATGCTGCTGCCAGCCATGATACTAATTGATGTCTCATGAAAAATGTCAAATTTTCACTAAGCCTTGAAGCCTGACCTTGCAGGTTTACAGTTCCAGAATCAGCATTCTGTGAATCTCAGACCATGGGTTAAAATTTATTGTTTATCACAGCAATATGCCCTTTCACATTATGCTCAGTACTTTAGTGTAGAGTTCAGGACTCAGTATGGAGTCCCAGAATGTGAAGGTTAACACAGTAATGTGTGTTCATGCACAAAAGGACATGCACATGCACACACATAAGTATGAATTAAGGAGATGAAACTGCCTGGTTCATATGGAAGTCTGGGCTTATGGGATGTGACCTGCCTGTAAAACAGAAAGGAGGATATCTGTGTTAGTGTGAGCTCTCTCAGCTCCTAAAACTAGTGTTTTAGAGGAGGGACATTGAATTGAAAAATCTCCTTTCTGTATTTTGTAGGGTGGTTCATGTCTCAAACTCTTTGTGCTCTGGCTCTTCTCTTGATCATTATCCTTTCATCAGGGCAGCTAGATGAGAGAGAGAGAGAGAGAGAGAGAGAGAGAGAGAGAGAGAGAGAGAGAGAGAGAGAGAACATGTTCACATTTTCTGGCTAATTAATAATTAATATATTATTGGGCTAGTTAATAACCAAAAAATTGATGATGCGTGATTTCTCTTGGTAACCAAGACACCTAATGGAGATACTGAATGCCTTAAATATATTTTTTGAAAGGGAATGGCCCTGGTGGGAAAAATCAACCCCGATTTATAGTCTTTAAATGAGGAGGGCTAAATGAGGGACTTCAGCTCTTCCTTTTGAGAATATTACTTGATCATGAGACTCAGCCACCTCTAATCATGTGTACAAAGGAATCCATGCCTACCCAGACCATTCTGGTTGGTTTCATTCTTCATACATTGAATTATCCTAAACTCCAGTGGAGGAATACAAAGTCATGGGCTTAATGCTTTATGAATGGAATTCATCTATATTAGATTCTGTTCATACTCTAAAAAGTATTAAGGTCTCAAAGTTGGATAGAGTTCTGCCCAATAATGAAAAGCATGTTCCTAGAAGATTTGGACATTCTCATCTTTTGCCATTCCCCTCAAAAACTGACTGACTGACCTACAAGAGTTGGTCCTTGAATGAAAAAGTAAATAGCCAAAATCCTAATTAATAGTGGGTTATTACTATAAGAGAAAATATTCAATTCTCTCTAAAATAATCTACATCAAATTCTATATCTGGATATCAATTGACCTAAATTGGTATTAAACCTATAGTTTTAAGTGTGAGCTCTGAGCACCAACAAATTGCTTCCCAAGAAGGCAATGAAATACCTTGCAATCTTACTGTGATATTTTAGGGTACCTAGATCCCTTTGCATCTAGGTATCAATGGTGTTTATTTTGCTCATGGCAGATAGATATGTGGGGGTGACTTTCTCATGGGTAGCACTATGAATGTACTAAGTTCTCAGTAAGTCCAATCACCTATCATACTGTGTCAGAATTGGTTAGAAGCTTGGAGATCATTTAGCCCAATCTGCAAATATTGCAAATGAAAGGCTTCAAGCTTAAAGAAGGGAAGAAAACTTCTACAAGAAATTTGCCTATTTAATAGTATCACTAATAATAGAAATCAGTTCTTTTAGCTTTCAAGTATGAATTCTTTCTACTTCATTGTCATTACCTGTTCTTCTAATGTGTCCCATTTGGGCAGACCAAAGGATACTCAGTCTTTATAGAGCAAAGTCTTCAGAGCAAGAAATGTCCTATCTATTAACATTGCCCTTGGACATAATACTTATTACTACCTGTCTTCATTGTTGTAATAACTTCCTAATTTCTCTGCCTTTGCTCCCTCCACTATTAAATCTATTCTTACTATTCCTTGACTAATTTTTTTCATATATTCTCTTTTCTGTTCCTCGGTCCTGAAATCCCACTTGTTTACTGAGCAACATCTGAACTCATTAACTGGATATGTGAGGTACTACAAAATATGGTACCATTTTTTTCTTTCTGGTGTTATTTTGTACTATTCTTTATAATACTACAAGTAGCACAGACTTTCAAGTACCCCAAACTTTCCCTAACTTCTCTGTCTCCAAAATTTTACTCACATAGATTTCTATGTCTATAATGTACCGTTTTCCCCTCTCTTAACTTGCTACATTCCTAGCTATCTTTAAAGCCCAACAAAAAAATGTCCTGTAATCCAGAAGGTCTTCTCTGATTCAGGGTTAGTACTGACCTTTTTGCCCAACAGTCTTAGAGTTTTATACCTTTCTTTTTTTTAAAATTTTGCTTTAGAGTTATTAGCTTTTATGATCTATCCCCTTTTTTGACTGTGAGTTCCATGACAGAAAGAACCTGTGTCATTGAAACTATGTCTTCCCTAGCATGCAGTAGTACAACACTGTAAAAAAGGAGTTGCTTAATCAGTACTGCTGAATTACATTGAATTTATAGGAAGTAAGTGGATTTATTCTCTGAATCTTCAGTTACTAGAACAAGGTTACCCCCTATGATGTTCAAAGAAAAAGACAGTCATTCCTGTACACAGCAGGTAATAAATTCATGGAACTCAATCTCCCAAGGGACTGTGTAAGTTGAAAATATAAATAGCTTCAAAAATGATTTGGCTAAGTTTTGGGATAATAGAAAACCAACAGATTGTGAGAAGGCAATAGAACTTGGAAGCTATCTTTGAGTCTACATCAGGGAGATACCCTTGGTCTCTCACAATAGATCTCCTTTTTTTTCCTTTTCTAGGAAAAATACTTGGCCACTGAGTCACTGAGGTGCTTCTGGGAAGAAAGACTTCTATTTTTTAAATAGAAATTAATAGACCTCTCAATAATTGAAGAAATATATACATGTATATGGATGCATATGTATATTTATGCATGTGTGTATATGGGTACATATGTGTATATATATGTGTGTGTGTGAATATGTATAGATGTATATATTCAAATATGTAGACAGACAGACAGATAGATAGATAGATAGATAGATAGATAGATAGATAGATAATTAAATTTTTTGAGAGATAATATGGTACAGTAGAAAGAATAAGAGAAATAGATTCAGGAGGGACCTGAGTTAGGAGTCGATGCAGTGATATGATCATTGGCAAGTCACTTTACTTTTGAGTCTCATTTTATTAATCTGTAACATGCATAAAAATGTCTCGCAGACTTACCAAGAGAATCAAAGAGTATATTTGTAAAGCATTTGTAAAGCAGTTACATAGTAATTGCTATTTATAGCTTTCATATTTTAAATTAAAAGTGAATCTGAGGAGAGAGAAGAGATTTAGAAAGATAAACTGGATATCCCAAGGGTAAGGTGTATCTAATTTATTCCATTGTCTTATCTCCTTAGTTTGATTTTGAATAAACTTCTTTTGTACAAGGACTTTATAAATTTCTATAACAATATAAATATGTCATTCTTTTTTTGTATACTCATTAGCACCTCCTAGGACAAGCTTAGTAGTACCACAAAGGAGAAGGAATGATGAACTAGGAAGAAGATAACTTGGGTTTCAGTCCCAGTCTGACTCTCAGTTTGTATCTTTGGGCTAATCACTTACATTCTCTGATCCTCAGTTTCTTCTAAAAAATGGGGCTAATAATCCTTGCAATGTCTTCCACATATTGTTGTTATGAGGAAAGCGCTATGTAAACTATACAGAAGCCTAGAAATAAGATCTATTATTAAAACTGCACCAGACACATTTGTGGTACTAAAATGGCATCTGTTAATTGATCCGTCATCAATGGCATCTTTGGATCAACTGTGAAATGTTTAATTTTATTACTGAATTATTTTTATGCCAATCAGCACTTCATATGTTCTACTGGTTGTCTGGGAAACTGATGGTTCAGGATTTTAATATCCATTTTTCTTCCTTTTATCAATTTATGAATGGCGTCCTCTATTCTATGGCTTTTGAAGAACTGGACAAAGCTGTGCTATCCTCAGGGACTTATCAAAAGCTGGACTGGAACCTCCATAGAGCTTTAAAGTGACTGTTATTTGGTGGTGACCTGAGGAAATCATATCAACCCTAATGTTGTCCTGAAACTCATGTCCAAAGTTCAAGCCTCTTGAAACTGCTAAGGTATGTGCCCTTGCCTTTGTTTTCTTTGGTAATTATTTCTTTGACTGTTTAATCTTTCTGCCTGAAAAACTATACTCTTTAAATTGACTGGCAGCTTACTGTGCTCCTTAGGCTAGCAATCCTTTCTTTTCTATCTCTGATCTCTCAATTGTTGTTGTTGGTAGTATTTTATTGTTTTTAATGTTTTTCAACTTGAGACTGAACATACTGAAACAAGAAAGGAAAGGAACATTTAATCTATGGCATAGATGAGATCTGTGAATATTATTAAGTAGCAGGCATTGCATAAGCCAAAAGCTACCTTGGAAATGTTACACGAGATAAAGACTTGGCTTCAATATAGATTTTAATCTGTTTTTATGGCATTAGGGACCTCTTTTATATTACCAGCTTCTGAAGGTGTAATATCCATAGCTTGCAAAAACCAAATTAGCTGTGGCCATAGACCAACTTACTTTTTGTCTTTGGTACTTCCTGGTTTTTGGCTGAAATGAAATTTATGCTTATTGCAGCTTTCAGGTGGAGTTGGCCTTTGATGGTAAAATGTTCATATTATTATGGCACTTCTGAAATCCTCCAAATGTCAATACAGAAATAATTTAGCACAGATGCTCACATAATTCATAGAACCTCTGACTGAGAGCTGAGCATGGTGGTGCAAGGTAGGAAGCATAGGTTGGAAAAAATTTTCTTCAACCAACTTGCCTCCTTTTATAATGTTGAAATTATTTCTACAAAGAGAGATAATATTTCTTACTCTTTAAAAAAATGAAAATTACTTCAAGCCTTAAGACAAAACTGAGCTTCAGGTCATATTTTCTTAATATAAAAAAAATCAGAAAGAAATATTTCCAGGTTCTCTTTTCTTTACTTCAGTGTTTCAAAGGACTGCGTGATAATTACCTTTGTAGTAATGGATTTCTTTGACCTTAGCTAGCTTTGTACTTACATGTCACATATATGTAGACCATTGATATCTTATGAGTACTCAAAACCAGTCTAACTTGATGAAATCTTCTAGTGTTTTCATGTTTTTAGCAATGACTATAAGATATACTTCAAGTACCATACTAAGACATTGCCAAGGACTATTTGAAAGTCCATTATCTTTCATAGTTGAAAAGCATTTAATTTTACTAATTCAAAATGTAAAATTGCTATATGGTTCCCTGTTCTGATACTCTCTATAGATTTTTTCTGTCATTCAAGAAAGATTTTATTTATTTTCATTTTACAATATTCCCCCTAATCTCACTTCCCTCCCTCCACCCCCCACAGAAGGCATTCTGCTAGTCTTTACATTGTTTCCATGGTATACAATGATCTCAGTTGAATGTGATGAGAGAGAAATCATATCCTTAAGGAAGAAAAATAAAGTATAAGAGAGCAAAATTACATAAAGAGATCACAGGTTTTTCCCAAGTTAAAGGAAATAGTCTAAGGTCTTTGTTTAAACTCCACAATTCTTTCTCTGGATACAGATGGTATTCTCCATTACAGATACCTCAAAATTGTTCCTGATTGCTGCACTGATGGAATGAGCAAGTCTATCAAAGTTGATCATCACCCCCATGTTGCTTTTAGGGTATAAAATATTTTTCTGGTTCTGCTCATCTCCCTCAGCATCAGTTCGTGCAAATCCTTCCAGGATTCCCTGAATTCCCATCCCTCCTGGGTTTTTTTTAATATTTAATATTTATTTTCTCTCGCTTTCTACAAATAATGTTTTTTATATATTAATAAAATATTCTTATTTAAGAGTAAACAAAATACCCCCTCCCCCAAAAAATATAGACTCGCTTGAGCAATAAAGTAAAGGGGAGAGAAAAAAATTAAAATTAAAATTAAAAAATGATAGTAATAATTGTAGGTATGGCCAAGTGGTGCACCAGCCCTGGAACCAGGAGCACCCGAACCCATATCCAGCCCCACACACCTAACAATCACCCAGCCATGAGACATGTAAACCACCCCAAACCCGCTACCTTGCAAAAAAAAAAAAAAAAAAAAGAAAAAAAAGACCCAAAATAAAATAAAATAGTAATAATAGTAGAGGTGGTTGGGTGGCAGACAGAGCACTGGCCCTTGAGCCAGGAGCACCAGGGTCCAAATCCACCCTCAGACACCCAATGATAGCCCTGCTATGTGGCCCCAGGCAAGCCACCCAGCCCCATTTGCCCTGCACTCCACCCCCCAAATAATAATAATAAAAAATGTGCTTCAGTCTTTGTTCCAACACCAACAACTCTGTAGTGGGTGGCTCATATTCTTTTGTTTTTTTTTTTTTTTGCAAGGCAAATGAGGTTAACAGGCTTGCCCAAGGCCACACAACTAGGTAATTATTAAGTGTCTGAGACTGGATTTGAATCCAGGTACTCCTGACTCCAGGGCCGGTGCTTTATCCACTGTGCCACCTAGCCACCCTTCCACTGCACCACCTAGCCGCCCTAGCTCACATTCTTTATAATAAGTCCATTGCAAAAGTTACTTCCATATTTTCCCACCATTTCGATTGCTCTTCGCAATTCCCTCCTTCCGTATTTCTCCACTACCATGTTTTATATTTTCTCTCTCCTTTCACTCTGACTCTGCTGTAAGGTAGCTGAGTGGTGCAGCAGACAGACCCCTGGTTCTAGGGCCAAGAGGCCCCGAGCCCCCCTACCATCCCTTAGGCCCAGAATCCACCTGGCCCTATGGTCCTGGACAGGCTATCCAATCCCAGCCCCTTGCAATAAGTAAAAAAGAAAATGTGTTATATCTGCCCACTCTCCCCCCATGGTCCATCCTCTCCTCCATCATTCACATCCCCCCCTTCCCCCTGTTTCCCCCTCTCCTTCTTACTCCAGATGTCTATACCCCATTGAGTATATATGCTGTTTCCTCTCCTAGCCAGTTCATCATCATTAAGTCCCTCATATTTTCCCCCTATCCTCCAATCTCTATGCTTCACCTGAGTCCTGTATTTGAAGATCAAACCTTCTGTTCAGCTCTGGCCATTCCAACAGCAACATTTGAAATTCCCCTGGTTCATTGAAAGTCCATCTTTTTCCCTGGAAGAGGACATTTTGCTGGGTAGTTGATTCTCGGTTGCATTCCAAGCTCTTTTGCCTTTCTGTATATTATATTCCAAGCCCTACGAGCTTTTAATGTAGTTGCTGCTAAGTCCTGTATGATCCTGACTGCAGCTCCACGATATTTGAATTGTGTCCTTCTGGATGCTTGTAATATTTTCTCTTTGACTTGGGAGTTCTGGAGCTTGGCTATAATGTTCCTAGCAGTTGGTTTTTTGGTATCTCTTTCTCAGGGGGAACAGTGGATTCTCTCCATTTCTATTTTTCCCTCTGCTTCTAGGATATCAGGGCAATTTTCTTTGAAAAATGATGTCAAGGCTCTTTTCCTGCTCATGACTTACATGTATTCCAATAATTTTAAAATTAGCTTTCCTAAACCTGTTTTCCATATCAGTTATTTTTTCAATGAGACGTTTCACATTTTCTTCTAATTTTTCATTTTTTTGGTTTTGAAGTAATGAGTCCTGATTTCTTGTAAATTCATAAATCTCCCTGAGTTCTATTCTTTGTCTGAAGGATTTGCTTTCCTCAGAGAGCTTATCTCTCTCTTTCTCCATCTGGCCAATTTTGCTTTTTAAAGCATTCTTCTCCTCAATAATTTTTGGAACTGTTTTATCCATTTGACCTAAGCTGGTTTTTAGCATGCTATTTTCTTCAGCATTTTTTTGGATTTCCTTGATTAGGCCGCTGACTTCATTTTCATGTTTTTCCTGCATCTCTCTCATTTCTTTTCCCACTTTTTCTTCTGACTCCCTCATTTGATTTTCAAAGATTTTTTGAGCTCCTGTCATAGCCTGATCCCAATTTCTGTTTTTCTTGGAGCCTTTAGATGCAGCAGCTTGTGTTTCCTCATCTTCAGACTGAGTATATTGATCCTTCTTGGGATCATAGATAATGAATTTCTCAATGGCGTTCCTCTTTCTTCTCTGCTTGCTGGTTTTCCCAGCCTAAGCCTGTTTTTGGGGTGCTTCCTGAGCTTTTGGGACACTCCCACAAGGGTCTCAGTGTGTGAGGCTCTGTCCTACCTCCTGGTCTGTGAATGACCATATTCACCCCCCTCTGCTATGGAACTGAGGTGGAGGGGGCCCCCTGCTTTTTATGGGGGTGCCTAGACTGCTATCAGGATCTGAATGTGTTCAGAGCCCCAGACTTCTTTTCCAGGGGCAGAGGACAGAGCTTGGCAGACTCTCTTCACTCCCCTCCCTAAGCTCAATGGGCTAATGCCCTGGAGACTCCTGCTTACCGGCTGCCCCTGCTTATGTTTCCTGGATCTGGAATGCAGTTGCCAAGCTGCTCACTGTGTGCCCTGAGGGCTGGACTTCATGAGCTCGCTCTGACAGAGGTCCCCCCTGCTGGTCCCCCAATTTGTGCCCAGTGCTTCCCAGGGCGTAGGTCAGGAAACTCCCCCGCTGCTATGAGCCAGCTTCCCAGCACCCTGGAGCTGCCTCTGGGAGGCTGAAGCTCTTTCACTCTGGCGGGCCACTCCTTGGCAGGCCGCCCTTCAAACTCCGGTGAGCAGAGCCTTTCTGCTCTTTTCCAGGTTGCCTTGAGTAGGAGAACTTCCTCACTGGGTCCCTCTGTGGGTTCTGTCTCTCAAAAATTTAGTTAAAAGTCCTTAGTTTGGAAGATTTATGAAAAAGTGCCTAAGACAAGATCTGCTCTTGTCGCCATCTTGGCTCCACCCCACCCCCATAAATTTAAAATTAAGTCTATACAAGGCTTCTTCTTTTCTTTTATTATTTCCTCTTTAAAATCTATAGGAAACAATTGATTCTGCCTAGGACTTTTCTAAATGGATGAATGAATGGAAATATCTATAGAAGGACAATATTTATATAGACATTCCTTTGCCTGTATTGTTTTGAGAAAGTACTTATCTTTAAATTTGGGCATGCTCATATTGTTGAAAAATATCATCAACACAGATTCCAGAATGAAAATTTTGTAAAACTCTGCCATTGAAACAAACATGATCTTAAGACTCCAACTTCTTCTACTTTAAACCACCACTTCCTCAGGACAAAAGAACAACTTCTTTAGATCTCTCCAGGAAAAGGAAGAAGTGAAGGATGTCTATCTTGTATAAAGCCAGGATAATCAGTAACACTCTTATTATCTGACTTATTTCCAATAGAGGTTAGCTAGAACAATGCTATGAGAGAAATAAGTTAAAGAAATAAGTATATACAAGAGGAATGTAACTTATTTCTATTTACAACTCCAAATTTTTTTTACAGGAAATTAATGGATCTCTCAATAATTGGAGAAATATTCAATAATGAAAGCTTGGAAAATAAAACTGGAAAAATAGGAAGGAGATGAGTTAAAGAAATTAATGAACACAATTTAAAAGTGGATGAATACATTAGTCTCCAACAAATTTCTCAACTAAAAGTACTGGGGAAGGAACTCATTATTAATCCAAAATATCAGGGAAAACTGCATAGTAATATGGGTATAGATGGGATTACACTATTTGCCAAAAGAACTATCAGATGGATCACAGGCCTAAATATAAAGAACAAAGAATTTCCAATTAGAGAAAACTATATGATTATTTCCAACTATCTACTATCACTATTAAAAACAATTTTAACATCCATTTTAAAACTTTAGGTTCCAAATTTTCTCCCACTCTTATCCTACCTCCCATTAAGAAGACAAGCAATTTGATATTATACATGTGTAGACTTGCAAAAATGTCTATAATAGTCATATTGTAAAATAAAATATTAAGGAAAAAGCTCTCAAGAATAATAATCTGTATTCAGACAGCATAAGTTCTTTCTATGGGAAGGCATAACATTTTACATCATAAGTACTTCAGAGCTGTCTTGGATCATGCTATAGCTGAGAATAGTTAAGTTATTCATAACATCATTTTACAATATTGCTGCTACTTCATACATTGTACATTTCACTTTGCATCAGATCATGTAAGTCTTTCAGGTTTTTCTAAGAGCATCCTGCTTATCATTAGCAGAATAGTATTCCATCATAATCACAAACCAAAATTTGTTTAATCATTCCCCAATTGATAGTTATTCTTTCAATTTGCAATTCTTTGCCAGCAGAACAAAAGCTGCTATAAATATTTTTGGACAAAAAGGTCCTTTTCCTTTTTGTTTTTTTTAAATCTCTTTTGGCATACAGACTTAGTAGTAGTATTGCTAGGTCAAAGGGTATTGTTTGATTTTATAATTCTTATGATCTATATTCAAATTACTTTGTAGAACGATTGAATCAGTTCACAGTTCCACTCTAACAGAATATTAATGTCTCATTTTTTCCACGTCCTCTCCAACATTTGCCACTTTCCTTTTCTATCCTATTAGTCAATCTAATAGGTATGATGCAGTATCTTAGAATTATTTTAATTTCCATTGCTGTAAACAGTAGTGCCTTAGAACATGTTTTTCACTAGCATATTACAATAGATTATTGCTTTGATTACTTCATCTGAAAACTGCTCATATCTTTTGGTCATTTATCCTTTGGGGAATGATACTCATTTTTCATATATTTGACTTAGTTCAATATATTTGAGAAATGAGATCTTTATTAGAGAAACTAACTTCAAAACTTTTTTTCACAGTTGCTTTTGCTAATTCCATTCTATTTTGCCCCTTTTTATTATTTTCTCTCTTTCACCCTCTCCTTCCTCAAAAGGATTTTGCTTCCGACCACCCCCTCTATCAGTATGCTCTTCCTTCTTTCAATCCTGCTTTCCTGTAGGGTAAGATATATTTCTTTACCCAAGTTAATGTATATTATGAAAAGGATCCCTGTTCTACTGTGGCCCCAAACTTTGATGTTCTAATGTTCCTCTCATTCTGCAATTTGCTTCATTCTAGGATTCTAAAGTTCCTCCTCATTTCTGGGCAAAGCAACAGAGTCCTTCTTTTTTGTGCTAGCAAAAAGACCCATGTAATCTTCTGACCAATTGTTCACAACACCTCTCCGTTTACCATCTGTGAACTGAGAGCTCAGTGACTCCCAAGGTCTGGTCTGGGGCCAGGTCTGTAATGGTGCAGTTTGCACTGGACTATGCTCTACTCTCATTGAGGTGGGGCAGACCTTTCTTGCTGACTTTCCAAGTTATCTTTGATATCTGTGGTCTGAAAGCTCTGGAAGCAATTACTGCCATGAATTCAGTTACTCTGAGGCTTCTCCTGCTTTTCAAGGACATGGTCTGCGATCTGACCTGGATCAGCCTGCACTGGACTTTGTTCCTTTTTCTCCCTGGTGAAATAGACTTTACTGCCAACCTGCTAAGTTGTCTTGGGCTTCTTAGTGCTTTCATTTTGTCTTTTTATGTATTCTGCCACTCTTGAATGTTCTTAAAAGTCATTATTTAAATGTATTTTGAGAAAATTTAGAGAAAACTCAATGAAGTCCCTGCCAAAAAGGGACTTCAAAAAACCATCTTGTTTCTTCTTCCCCTAAATTTTATTTATTTTCTAGGTCAGTTATTTTTGCTAAAAAATTCATTCCTGTATTTTTTTAACGTTTTTTTTAATATTTCTTGATATTTAATTGGATAATTAGTTTCTATTTTTATGTCTAATTATTAAGCAGTTTGTTATTTTAGTAAGATTTCATACCTCTTATCCCAAATGTTAATTATCTCAGTAATTTTGCTTTCATACTTTTCATTTCTTTTATATTTTTCCTTTACTCTTCTCATTTGGTTTTAACTCTTTTTAAGTGCTTGCTTTTTTCTTATCCAAAAATTCTGGTTGAAATTTTGCCCTGGCTACATTTTTATTCATTTTCCATATCAATGCTTTGGTGTCATTTTCTTGTCCAGATAACTGTCTGAAGCCTCCCTGTGACCAAAATACTGAAATGGTGTGATTCATTTTGCCATTTTTCTTGTTGATTCATTCTTCCAGCCTGCTTTCTGAAATTGATACTTCTGGGAGGAGTATTTTTGACTTTGGGTAATTCATTCTGTTGCTTTGTTGGTGTTATTGACTATTATGTTATTATAGAACTTCAGAGACAACTAAAACTGGAAACTTATGAATTTTTAGTATTCTCCAAATAATGTAATCCAAAGTAAAACCTGCTAACCATCCTTCTTATCTGAGATCTCCAAGTTTCTTACCTAGTTTAAGTCTGAGCAAATCCTGGTTGGGAGTTACAATGACCTCAACCACAAATCAACCTTATGAGAAATTCTGCAGGTTTGGAAAGACCAAACTATAAGCTCGTATTTAATCTGGGATTCTTGTTCCAGTTATCCCAAAGCAGACTTTATTCTGGACTGAAGATAAGAACTGAGTCCTTGCTTTTGTTCCTGTGATCAGTTATGCATAGTTATTCTTTGCTTCTGAATTTATTCTTTGCTGAATATACAATTAAGGCCCAGGACCACAACCACACCTCTCCTGAGGTGATCTCCTCCTAGTCCAGCTTCTTACCCTATAACTGATTCAATCTTCTTTTAGATTTTTCGGAACTGACAGTCTCTGTATCAGGTTCTAGTGGGGCTATAGACTTCTCTATTCATCTCCTTGAGGACCTGTGCTAATAAAAACAGTAAAAACATGCTTCATCATGACATTTTTTTCTTGAATTTCCCTATCAGTATGTATTCTGGTGCATTTTCTAAATCACATAGAAGAGGGGTGGCTAGGTAGTGTAGTGGATAAAGCACTGGCCCTGGAGTCAGGAGTACCTGGGTTCAAATCTGGTCACAGACATCTTAATAATTACCTAGCTGTGTGGCCTTGGGCAAGCCACTTAACCCCGTATGCCTTGCAAAAACCTAAAAATAAAATAAAATAAAATAAATCACATAGAAGAGGTATGGTGGAGGATCTGGGCTGTGCTTCTTCATATGATTTTGCCATCTATACACTAATGATCTTCAGTAACCACTTAAAGGCTAAATCAAAAATGAGGAAATCTTTTCTCATCCTCACTCTTCTCGACAACTCTGGAATGTTCAACACTCCTCTTCTTTCTAGTTATTTTGTGACATTACTCTATCCTGATTCTTAATCTATGTCTCTGACCAATCCTTCTTGACCGTTTCCTTTTGTTGGATCTTAGTCTAGTTCTTGCCTAAAAGTATTTATCCTTGGGCTCTTCATTGCTTCTCCCTCTTTACTGTTTCACTTACTGATCTCCTCTGTTTCTATGCTTTCAAATATCATTTATCATTTCTATGTTAATTATTTTCAAATCAACTTATCTAGTTTAACTTCTACCTAAATCTCACTCTCATGTCCAATTGCCTAATGTCTTTTATTATAATCTAAATGAAGGAAAACTGAGTCACACAATTCAGAGCATGGTCAGCTTTTTGAAAAAAAATGTGAATTTTCTAATAGACTGGGTTTCAGCACCCACAGAAAACCAAGATCCCAAAGGAGGAGACAGCTATATTTTAGAGACAAAAAGGAGGAGTATCCAGAATAGAAGGCAGCATCACAGATATGAAAAAATAGTATGATTGGTTGGAAATTGGAAATGAGAGGGTCATAACAAATAACCTCTTCTTTCATCCCTTTGCTAAGAAATGATCATTGTTTGAATCCACCTGCAAGAACCGTTGTTCAAACTTCTCAACTCAAAAAACAAACAGAATATAGTTTAGCAATTGTGAATCAGACTACCTTCAATAACAGATCAGACTCTGGTGTTCACATGAACCCTTCAAGGATAACAAATTTCCTTGAGGCAAGAATAGAACAGTGAATAGCAGGAGAATTGATCTCCCTCATTGTAAAGATGATTAGTGGTTTACAGGAAAGTTGAATTTCAAAACTAAACTCTGAGCCAAATGAAACAATTTAGACAATTTCCCATTTTACAGAGAAAAATGAAATGAATCTCACAGGGCTTAATTAAGTTGTTTATGGTCATATAGGTCATAAGTCTCAGAGGTGATGCCTGAAACTCAGTCTTTTAACTCTCAAGTCTAATGTGCATCTCATTATATAAAGATTAAATTGCTTTTGTTAATCATTTATGCATTCATTTCTTTGGCTCCTACAATGAACAATATTCTAGATGCTTGAAAAGAACCATTCAGTAAGTCAACAGTCATTTATTAAATGCTTATTATGTGCCAGACATTGTACCAGCATTGTCCAATGTATCAGGGATACAAAGAGGAAAAATACTTTTTCTGTGTCAAGGAACTCATAGTCTAAAGGGGAGAAAAATGATATAAGATACTGATCTTTATAAGCTTGTATACTATTTATCTTTCAGAAATCTTGAATTGGATATCTACTAGACATACCACAATGGAACTCATTTTTTTCCACCAACCCCTCCCCCAATGCAAAAAAACTTTTGTCATGTCTGACTCTTTATGACCTCATTTGGGACATCATGAAAAAGATACTGGAGTAGTTTGCCATTTCTTTTGCTAGTTCATTTAACAGATGGGAAATAAACAGAAGCACACAGGGTTAAGTGACTTGTCCTGTGTCACAGGCTAATAAGAGTCTGAGGCCAAAAATGAAATCCTCTGCATTTTAGCCACTGCATCCTCTCCTCCCTCACCACACACACACACACACACACACACACACACACACACACACACACACACACGCACACAAACACACGCACACACACACAAACACATACACACATAAACACAAATCTTCCCAATTAATGTAAAAGATAACATCATCCTCCTTGTCCCTCAGGCTCAATACCTAGGAGTCAACCTGTCCTATTCACTATCTCTTACTCTGCTCCTGCCATGTCCAATCTTTTTGTCAAGATCTATTTACTGATTTTTACCTTTGCCACATCTCTTGATATGTTTTCTTTCTCCTTTGATCCAGTTACTGTTCTGATATTAGTACACATTATCTCACACCTGGGACTATTTCAATAGTTGGTGGGGACTATTGCAATCTGCATTTTATAGTTGAGAAAACTAGGGTAAACAGAGGTTAAATGATTTGCCCAGATTGATACAGCTAATAAATGACTGAGACTGGATTTGAACTCAGGTCTTCCTGACTTCAGGAAGTGCTGTGCTACTAGTAGCTTCAAAAAAAGGCAAAGGAAATAAATCTATTTTTCTCACTACTTCCGGACTTAGATTGATCAATATAATTACATTCTTATAATTTGGCTTACGTTTTACTGTATCTGCTTATTTTGTCCAAGTGAACTTTTGAGGGCTTTGTAAGAAGCTTAAATAAGTGGATGCTCTGCTCGCCAGGACAGAAAGAGTCATTCTGATTCTTAAAGTGTTCTGAATAGAAGTAACCTATTACAATGCAAAAGATTTGGAGTCTGAGGACCTAGGTTAGAAAAAGACTCTAGGGGCAGCTAAGTCCCCCAGTTGATAGACTACCAGTCCTGAAGTCAGAAAGATCTGAGTTTAAATCCAACCTTAGACACTTAATAATTACTTTTTATTGGGCAAATAACTTAACTCCTGATTGACTTGCAAACCTCTCTCCCAATAAAAAAAAATATCTTGACTTTTGGCAAGTCATTTAACATCACAGCCTCAATTTCCTCGTCTGTAAAATGGGAATAAACAAATAATACCTACCTGAGGGGAGGGTTGCTCAATGTGATAATCATATCTTTCCAAATCTGAAAGTATTATGTTAGCTATTATTGTTATTAATAATAAAACTAGAGATGGAATTTAAGGACTTCATAACATACCAATAGAAAGTAAAAGTAGCCCATAGTCCTGAAAAAGATACACAGTGGTTTATCAGATTATTTATGGACTATTACTACTTCATGTCTGGATTTTTCAGTAAAGGAGTACTCATTAGAACTCCCTTTAGTACTCATTAGTCTGCTAAAATACCAAAAAGTATTGCTAAAATGTATTGAATTAGTTCGAGAACCACCTAATTTAACACTAAAGTAATTTGAGCTAAAGACCTGAGGAGACAGGTCACTGTGGAAAACAAGATATTTAAGGAAAGCACTGGTTTTTCCTTCTTCAGGTTATACCACATTCCTCCATATGACCTCCATATGTCAGACTCTTTGCATAGACCTCCCCATTGTCTCTGAATTATATATCAGCAGTGGAAGGGAAAAAAGCAACATATGGCAAACCTATGTGTCATTTGCATGCAAGGGAGTATCTCTTGAAATAATAAACAGAAGAGGTTTAAAGGATTGTTGGTTCTAAAGATAATTACTTCCAGTCCAGTCTTCAAGAACTGACTCCTCTCCCTAGAATCCACAAATATTTTGACAAGTCTTTCTGCAAAAGAATGGATCTAAAATCCAAGGAAAAGTCAAACAAACCCATCACAGTACTTCAATTGTGTTTTAAGCAGGACAAGAGAATATCTGTATACTTGACAACAATGGCACTGTTTTACTGGATTCTGGGAAGAAAAATATGTGGTAGTGGGTTCAGTCATTAGTGCCAAATTTTAGGGAGGATAATGATGATTAAAGTAGAGAGTATTCACAAGAAAGCAACCATAATACTCAAGGGTGCTGCATTGATAATACATGAGAATCAATTGAAGGAACTGGGAGAAGGGGATAAAATTTATTCTAAAGAAAGTAAGTCTTAGAAGGGTTTTAAATTATATATATATATATATATATATATATATATATATATATATATATATATATATATATATATATATATGGGATTATACTTGTTTGACTTGCTTCCAGATAGCAGGATTAGAAATAATGGATAGTAATTGCAGAGGAAAATGGATTAATGTAAAAATAAATCAAATAACAGTTATTATAACCATTACCACTACCACTATCACTAGTGCTACTAGTGCTATTATTGGTGCTGCTGTCACTACTACTACTACTACTACTACTACTACTACTACTTTTACTACTACTACAACTACTACTATTATTACTACTACTACTATTACTACTACAACCACCACCACCACCACCACCACCACTACTACTCACCAATAGAAATGGGCTCCTTTCTCTTTAAAGGACTTCAAGGACAAACTAGGTGGCCAATTATTTAAGTTGAGCCTGGGAAGAAGGATGGAACAAATTCTCTCCACTTTTTAATATGACCTCTTAAATAAATAAGGGCACAATTCTTACAAAGGCCACAAAAATTATCAGGTTTGTGCCAATCTACAACAACACTGCAGGTCAGGCAATTATAATACAAAACATCCACTTAAAACTCACTAATCACCTGTCCTCATGGACAGACATCAATGTTATTCTTTCTGAACTTATTCCTAGCATTCCTCCATTATATCTACATCCCAGGAATACAATTCAATAGAATATGATCTTTTGCCTCCCTACTCTGTAATTTCCAACTTTTCCCTTTTTCTTTCCTCTTCTGAATTTTCTTATTGCAATCAATCCTTTCAGTTATCCAGGATCAATATATCCATGTTATTCTTGATTTCTTATCTCTCTCTCTCTCTCCCCCTGTGTATATATATATATATATATATATACACACAGAGAGAGAGAGAGATATTATACAAGAATATTGCCAAATCTTGTTATTATTTTCTTTATAATATTTATTTTGTATGGTTCCTGTCTATTCACACAGTTACAAACCAAGTTCAGATACTTATCACATCTTATCTATTCTGTAATAAAATCCTCCTAATTGATCTCTCTGTATCATCTTTCCCCAATCAAATACATGATCCATTGAGCTTCCAAAGAGATTTTTCCACAAGTCTAGATTTGATTCTATAACTCCCTTTTATCTCAGCATCAAATCCTCAATCATGTGGTATTTAAAGTTATACATAATCTTGTCTCCTATCTTTCCAGTCTTCTTCCATTTTACTCCCATCACATTTCCCATAATTGTGAGCAATACCTCACACACAACAATATCTGTCTCTCTGGTTTTGCACTGGCTACCCCTTTGAATAGAATTCTTTCCTTTGGAATTTCTGACTTTTAGAATTCTTGGCTTCCTTTAAGACAGTTCAAATATCAGTACCTGCAGAAAGCCTTTTCTGGTTTCTTCCACTGATATTTCCAACCCCTCCAAAGTATTCTTTTTTTTTTTAAGAAAGATTTTATTTATTTTGAGTTTTACAATTCATCCCCTAATCTTGCATCCCCCCCACCCCCACAGAAGGTAGTCTTTACATGGTTTCCATAGTATACATTGAACTAAGTTGAATGTGATGAAAGCGAAATTATATCCTTAAGGAAGAAAAATAAAATATAAGAGAGATAGCAAAATTACATAATAAGTTAACTCTTTTTTTCTAAATTAAAGGCAATAGTCTTTGGTCTTTGTTCAAACTCCACAATTCTTTTTCTGTATACAGATGGTATTCCTCATCACAGGAAGCACAAAATTATTCCTGACTGTTACACTGATGGAATGAGCAAATCCATCAAGATTGATTATCACCCCCATGTTGCTGTAAGGGTGTACAATGTTCTTCCAGTTCTGCTCATCTTGCTCAGCATTAGTTCATGCAAATCCTTCCAGGCTTCCCTGAATTCTCATCCCTACTGGTTTCTAATAGAACAATAGTGTTCTATGACATGCATATACCACAGTTTGCTAACCCATTCACCAATTGAAGCACTTAATTTCCAATTCTTTGCCACCACAAATAGGCCTGCTATGAATATTTTTGTACAAGTGATGTTTTTACCCTTTTTCATAATCTCCTCAAAGTATAGACACAGTAGTGGTATTGTTGGATCAAAGGGTATGCACATTTTTATTGCCCTTTGGGTGTAATCTAAATTGCTCTCCAGAAAGTTTGGCTGAGTTCACAGCTCTACCAACAATGTATTAGTGACCCAGATTTCCCACATCCCTTCCAGCATTGATCATTGTCCTTTCTGGTCATATTGACCAGTCTGAGAGGTGTGAGGTGGTACCTCAGAGATGCTTTAATTTGCATTTCTCTAATCAGTAATGATTTAGAGTGATTTCTCATATGACTATGGATTGTTTTGATTTCCTCAATTTTTAAATTAATTGCCTGTGTATATTTTTGCCCATTTGGCAATTGGGGAATGGCTCATGTTTTTTGAAAATTTGACTCAGTTCTCTGTATATTTTAAAAATGAATCCTTTGTCAGAAATAGGATTTGTAAAACTTGTTTCCCAAATTCCTGCAATTGTCTAGTTGGTTTTAATGATGTTCTCCATCTCTTCCTTGGTCATAAACTGCTTCCCTTTCTATAAATCTGACAGGTAAACTAGACCTTAATCTTCTAGGTTGCTTATAATATTGTTTTGTTATGCCTAAATTCTGTATCCATTTTGATCTTATCTAGGTATAGGGTGTGTGGTGTTGGTCTGATCTGTTTATTCCATACTAACTTACAATTTCCCCAACTGTTTTTACCAAAGAGAGTTTTTATCCCAATAACTGGATTCTTTGGGTTTATCAAACAGCAGATTACTATAATCATTTCCTGATTCTATTTCATTTTTCTCTGTAAAATGGGAATAATATTACTCACATTCTTTTCCACAAGATTGTTGTATAGAAAATGCTTTGTAAATTATGAACGTGTTATGTAAGTATGCTTGGCTGCAAAAGCAACAATTCACTTAACCTGATTTTGCACTAAAACTGACTATGTCTTAGGGCTCTTTGTTTAGAATACAATTAAAACAGTAAAAGTGCTATATAAAACTGTTTGCTTTTGACAATCATCTTGTAAGTAAGCAATTAAAAATCAGGTTTTCAAGAAAATAAGAAAATGAATTCTCTTATAGACTCAACTTCTACTTTCCTAAGAACTGAATAGATCTTCTGCCTTCATATCTATAATTTGAGATTTAATCTGTACTAAAAGCAGACCCATAAGTGTCCAGTCTATACTTTATTTTAGCTCATGTATTGATTAAGATTATCTCAACACATTTGAGAGAACAAGCATTTAATCTTGAAAATCCTTATTTTCTTCAGTCCCAAAATTGCAAAATGAATGTCAGAAAACAGATTTCCCTTTTATTGTGAAAAATTATGTTGCAATAAAAGATTTTAAGAGGAGTCAGGGAGGCAAATTTTTTAAAATTTATTTATTTATTTTCATCCATTTGCACATCCACATTTTCAAATTACAAAATTTCCTTCCACTCTTCCTTCCCACCCCTCACCCTCATTGGCAAACAGGTTAGCATTGCACAAAAATATTTTGATAAACATGTTAAGAGATTAGTATTAATTATTTTCAGGGTGAGTAATTAGGATTAAGGGAATTTAAGAGATTATTTTTATAAAGTGTTTATCAGATTCTGGAGGGTTTTTTCTGTGTATGTGTGTGTGTATTGTTTTGTTTTGTTTTTCTTCCTCTGGATGGAGATAACATAGTCCATAACTGGTCTAATACAGTTGTCCTAGCTCTCTGAACTGCTGAAGAGGAGCTGCTTCCATTAAATTTGTTCATCTTACAATGTTGTTGTTGATATGTACATTGTTCTCTTGGTTCTAGGAGACATAAACTTAAGCCCTGCCTCCAACATATACTAGTTCTATTATCCTAGAGAAGTCTCTTAAACAAGTTATATCACCTGCCTGTAAAGGGAAGAAGAGTTCTTGATCTGCATTAAGAAGAATCATTTCTTCAATAGGAATTCCTCTTTTTCCATCATCATCATTATCACTACTGTAAAATCTATAGCACTTAACTTTGTGGCAGGAACTTGCTATTAAAAATTATCTCATTGATCCTCACAACAATACTGGGAGATGAGTACTATTGTTATTTTCATTTCACTGAGGCAAGAAAAAGAAATCAGACTTGCTCAGGGTCACAGAGCTAGTACAATCTGAGGTCAGATTTAAACTCAAGTCTTCCTAACTCTAGACTAGTCTATTACTTGCATTATCTAGATACAGCTTAACTCTCTACACCAATGTAATGATTTTAAAAAAATACAACTAGGCTTGGATTAATGCAAATAATCAACCACTTGAAATGATCAAATGAACAAAATTTGAAGAATTTAAAGATGATTATGTAAAACATGGTCATGTGTTCTAGAAAATGGAAAAGTAATGAAAATTCTTGTAATGCAAACACCTTAGGAGATTCAGTATTAACATTCTTTAGGATCTAACTATATAAACTCCTTGAGAGCAGGAATTCAGTCCTACTTATTTTAATATCATTTCTGGGTACCTGGCTCAGTCCATTGCATATAAAAAGCACTTAAAGAAATATCTGCATAAATGGAGTCTAACATGGTGGCTGTGTGTAACCTATGCTACCAAATAGTAAAAGCTTCATCTTGGATCTTTAAAAGATTGACATTGAAACCAAAGATTAGCATTTTGTCCTTGGTCCAGCAATAAGTTCCTTGAATTCTGAGATGTGATTCTATCCAGGTTAGCTGGATGACAGAGATGACTGGTCATCTTTCCACTGTCTGACATTCATTCCATGCCTTGGTCTAGGATGTTTGACTGGCAGTGGGCATACAGCCAAAGCCCAGTTTCTCATTAGCTTTAACTTGATGAATATGTTCATTTACTCAGAGTTGCCAGGTTTTGCTAGAGAGTCTATATACTTCTGAGATGAGAAAGAACAGAAGGCTGTTGGATAATGTTATTGTTATATGCAACAAAACTGCTTTACAAATAGCTATTTTAAGAAAACACTGGAGATGATCTTCAGAATACCACATGCCTATTCAAATGTGTCTTGGTCTTGTCCATATTATCTGGGAATTTTTTTCATTTTTTTTATTGCTTTCATGATACACTGCAATACTTCAATGAATAGATTATCTTGTCAATATGGACATTCCCCACAGTGGTGCTAATTGTTGCTCATTCTCACCCTCTAATTAGATGTATAACTCTTGTCCATACTTTTCCAAATATCCTCACAAGTGATTCACTCAGTGTTCTAAGAAGCTTCCATTTGAATTCTTAAAATTATGTAGGGATCAGGGCAGTACAGAAGATATGCATATTCCATTACATATTTATATAATATATCCCCTTTACTTATATGCTATATATTTCTATACTACAGAGCTATCCCAAATCCATAAAACTATATGTATAAAAATAAGTGAGTATATATATATATATATATATATATATATGAATATAAACTACATCATCTATGTCTAGCTTTGGTTCATAGCTATAGCTATCAATCTACATATTAAGATATCTTGTCTCCTCCATTAGCATGTAATCTCTTTGTGCTCAAAGGTGCTGTAATTTTTCTCTGTATAGACAGCAATTACCATAGAACCTGGTACATTGTAAGCACTTAATAAAGATTGATTGATTTATTGATGACACATCCATTTTCTTCTCCAATCACGTATCTCTGAAAGAATTTAATGTTTCTTCTTCTACACATCTGGACAGCAGTTTTTTGTCCCCACCAAATATCTTTCCATTGCTTTTTGGGGTGATCTTCAATGTAAGTATTTCAAGATTGATATCCAGTGAGCAGTGCCGTGCCATACACAGATAGGAACATTTGAAGGTTGTCACTGTCTGTAGAAGCACTGTCCATTTAATCTCTGAGACAGACATCTTCCATGACAGTGGCAAAAACATTTGCCGAGCATGTGCCTCCCTGTTTTATGCCTCTCTCAATATTAATATTCAGAATATTATCAAAGTTTTATCTGTTGTTACATCTAAGAGAATTTTGTATGAGCTGAACATATGCAAGGGAGAAACTTTGTTGGAGAGTGTTTAAGATGGAATTTTCCTCTTCCAAATCAAAGGAAAAAATCATAAACACACACACACACACACACACACACACACACACACACACACACATATATATATATATATATATATATATATATATATATATATATATAGCTAACAAACAATAAACACACATGCATCTTGTATTCTGTGTACTTCTTAGGCAATTGTATGACCATTGACATGTGACCTGCTTTAGAATGTCAGTTGAGAAAGGCAGTCTGTTCTATTCCAACATTTGCTTTCTAGGTAAGAAGAATCACAAGTATTGAATGATAGAGGAATCTCAGAAATTAACTTGTATCTTTCAAATTATACATGAGGAATATGAAATGCAGAGAAGGACAGTCACTTTCCCATGGTAATCAGTTAATAGGCTAAGAATTCCCCTAAAAAGACCCTGATTCCCATAAAAGCCAAAGGTTTACTTGTAATAGCAAGATTTCTTAGTACTTGGAACATAGTAAATCATCAATAATTGTTTATTAATTAATTGCTTCATTGTATTACCTACCCCGTATCACATTAGATCAGTTATTATTTCTTTCAGGATCTGACATATGGACCATTGCATATTTTAATGATTCAAGTAAAGGGTGACAGATTTGCAATATATATATATATATATATATATATATATATATGCCATGCTTCTATTGTTACAAATATAACATGGGTTATTCAATTATTGGCATTTCCTTCTATTCACCAGCTCATTAGGCTTGAGAAACAATACTACATGGTCAAGCAAGCCAAAGCAACAAAAGAGTCTTATCTCATTAATAAACTGTAGAAAATTTATTCAATTGAAAAAAAAAGTTCTAAATTTAAAATAAGTTGTGAAAAGTACATGGAAAGATGGTGGAAGTGGGAGTTAGAGAAGGATTTAGAGATAGCCTTTTCATATCCTTCCAGAACCTTCTTGCACAGAAATCAAAGCAAGCATGCAGTTCTCTTGCTCTGCATTTCTTAAAAATAAGAATTTCCAAGCATTTTGGAGTTATAATTCTTTTCCTTTGCCTTAAAATCATCTTTCCCTCTCCTATTTTCCAATCACTACACAAATCTTATATCTGTTTCATGTTTGAATTGAATTCTACCTCCACATTTCCTTTAACCATCTCTTTCTCTCCTTGACCCTAATAGGAAATTGTTGAGACCTTAATTCCCAAGAGGTATGTGCTAAAAGTGCTTTTCTCACTCTTTTATTAATTACTTTAGGCTTGATTAAATATTTTACTTTTTAAAACCATGCTCCTTGTCAGATGTACTAGCCTGGGGCAAAGTGAGTTTAGATGACCTTGGAAGTTTCCAACTAAATTAATATGAGAGTTCAGGTCAAATAAGGTACACTGATCTTCTAGATAATGAATATTTGACAGTAATCCATGTGAATCCAGAGTTGAGTGATATTAAAAACTAAAAGAAGAGAATCCAAACAATATAGATATTAACTAACATATTCAGGGAGAAAATGAAATGTTTTATTTGGCTTTGTTTTTTCTGAGATGTAGGCAAAAGGGGGTATAGGATGTCATTGAACCTGTGATTTCATTGGTAGAGTTCCTGATAAGGAAAGGAAACTATCTCTACCAATGAAGATCATTACTTGCTCTATAATTAATAATCTTAGGGAAGCAGAGAGGAGTAGTCACCTTTTAATAAAAAAGAATTAAGGAAATTTTAGAATCAACAAATTGCTCTATCTTCATCCCTCTGTCTCTGTCTCTGTCCATTCATTTGTCTATCATCTGTCTCTCAGTATCTCTTTCTCACTCAGTCTCTGTCTTTCTCCTTCTGTTTCTGTATCATTCTTTCTGTTTTTGTCTCTGTCTGTCTCCTTCACTAGAATTCAGTAGAATGCTTCCTTCCTCTCTACCTCTCCTTGGTAGAATTCAAAGCAACTCAAAACCAACATTCTGCACATATTCTCATTATCCCTTCTTCTACTGCTTTCCTTCCACTAATCTCAAAAGATGGAAGAAGCTTCCATCTAAGTTTAATATATATGTATATATATATGCATATGTATATGTATATGTTTATACATGTGTGTATGTATGCTTTTTTAAGACACATTTATTTTAGTTTTCCCTCCCCATTAGACTGTGAACTCCTCATGAGTAGGGATACTATTTTGGCTTCCCTAGAGTGTCTAGAATATAGGAAGTACTTAATAAATGGTGACTGACTAACTAATCTGTGCTCTCTCTGTTCTATAGTTCAGTTCTTTGAATTTATCAATTTAAAAGAAGTCATTCTACTTTGTACCAGACACTTTGCTAAGCAGAGGGCATACAAAGAAAAAAAAACAGTCTCTGACATCAAGGATTTTCTATATGTCAAAGTTGCCTGAGTGATATGTGTTTTAAATCATTGGATCATCATAAAATGTTTGAATATTCAACTAGAACATAGCCAAATTTTAATGAACACAATGACACAATTCCTCCTTAGGAACATAATTTTAAATAAAATGTAAATAAAAGTATAACTTTTATATGATGATTAAAACTAATTTAAAGCACATTTTGAAATTTGAAATTATTTGGATCAAAAAGATCAAAAAGACAATAAACTATATGTGGTAATCTGGGTTACATCCCTGGTACCATGTTTAAAAATAGACATTGGGCAAAAAGACCCAGAGTGAATGAATCCTCTTCTTACTCTGTCATTGTAGAATTTGAATCAAAGGTCAGTTTCCCCTGTCAATTCTGTGCCCCTTCATACCAATAATACAGAAGAGGAAACCAATCCTTCATAATTTCATCTATGTTCTTCATAGTGCCTTTTTATTTTATAATTTTTAACACTCTATATATTGTTCTTCACATATTTGGTCAGCTGATTGGTTCCTGATTTAGAGCCCCAGAATGCCCTCTTTGCTCCCACTGTGAAGGACCAGGATTGTCTAAGGATCTAAATAAAACTTTTGGATCAGTCCCAACAAGCTGGCACTAGGATAATCACTGCTACCCCAGAGACACTTTCTCCTTGGATAGACTTTTAGCAAATGTGGAAGAGATCCAATAGTACCAGTAATCAGTCAAATAGCTCAGGCAGTCTGAGGTGAAAGTAAAATGTCCTTTAAGAATGTAAATGGGAATTTCCTTACTATTAATTCTCAGACCCTTCCAGAGAGGGACAGTATCATATAGTTTTGTTTCCCCCATATAGTTTTGTTTCCCCACGTAATCCAGACACCACCAAATCTAAACCCATTCCCTATTCCCCGGTTTTCAGTTTCATGCAGAGGAAAGAATATTAGATTTGAAGTCAGAAACAAAATCATGGGACTGTAGACATAGATCTAAAAGGGAACCCTAAAACACATTTTACTTAAAAAAAAGGTACAGAAAAAATTTATCTAGAAAAAAATTATTTGCCTAGACTTGAATTTAAGTTATTTGGATTCCAAGTTCAATATTTTATCTGTTTACATGAACATTAGTGAATCATCTCTCTGAGTCTCAGAGGGTAAAACAAAGAAGATTCTTAGGTAAAATAAAGGTAAATTCCAAACCACAATAAGAGGCAGAATTTTTTTCTTATAAGTACCAAGGATATGTGATTTTGCATCGATGTATATTGCAACTAGTGATGCAGATTGAAGCCCATTCTATCATATTTGTATCATTATCATGCTGTAATCCAAAGGAATTTCTAGGCCAAAGATCTTCTAGATTTCCTGATGTTGCCTAGATATTCGAAGTCACAAGTTATTCACTCTTTTAGTCATTTATATGATCATGAATTTCCATTCCAAAGACCTAGTTACAATTTTAGATGCCATTGAATCCAATTCATTCATTTTACAAATGAGGCAACTGAGGTATAGCTACTAAGTATCCTTTCCACAGTCTTGTAGTTGGCAAATGTCTGAAGTGTGTTCTAAACACATCTTTTATTCACTTCTAATTCAATGTCCTATCTACCACAACACTGGCTAAATGACAGACATTTTTTCTGCCTATATATAGGTTATTTCATCATAAATCTATATTTGGATATATATGGTCTCATTCACTTTATTTTACAGGAAAATGTCAAGGAAACAGAAAGTTTATAGAGATCAAGTGATTTGGCTGTATCTCTGATGACAGATAATCTTTTATACCAATCCTAATGCTATGTTCTACTCACACCCACTATGTTTGTCTTCATTGTTCATGTGGTGATCTTTAATTTTAATTCTTCAGAGATTATGGTATGCCAGGACTCTTAACCATATATCAACAGAAAGATGTCAAAAGAAGGAATTCTGCTTAAAAGAGGACCCAAATGGGTTCGCGCACACGCACACACAAACACACACACACACACACACACACACACACACAAACACAAACAAAGTACAAAATTTCTCAAAGAGTAGTTCTCTCTATTAGTATTTATATATATTTATATATTAATGAAACCAACATATATGAAACGAACTGAGACCAGTAGAAAGAGATAGAAAAAAAGGAATATCATTTATTTAACTGCAGACAGTATAAAGTACTTAGGAGACTATCTATCAAGACAAATTCATGAGCTATGTGAACAATTACAAACACTTTTCTCACAAATGTAGATCTAAATAATTGGAAAAATAGTATTTGCTCATGAGTAACTAAATTAGAATAATAAAAATGACAGTTATACCTAAATTAATTTACTTATTCAGTGTCATACCAACAAAACTATCAAATAATTATTTTATAGAGTTAGAAAAGTAGTACATCTAGAAGAAAAGATCAAGAATATCAAGGGAATCAATGAAAAAAATGAAAGACAGTTTTGCGTACCAGATTTCAAACATTTCACAGTGATAATTACCAAAACAATCTGGTACTGGTTCAAAAATAGAATGGTGGATCAGTGGAATAGGATCGGTACATAATACCTGATCGTCAAAGATCATAGTAATATATAGTATGGATAAATACAAGGATTGAAGCTTGTAGGACAAAAACTCACAATTTGACAAAAACTGCTTGGAAAATTGGATATATTAACCTGGTAGAAACTAGGTATAGATCAACATCTCACACTACATGCCTTGATAAGGTCAAATTGAATGAAAGATTTAGACAAAAAGTGTGGTTTCATAATTAAATCAGGAAAGCATGAGGAATTTTACCTGTCAGTTCTATGGAGAATGGAAAATTTTATGACCAGCTAGAGAGAGCATTATGGGGTATAAAATAGATAATTTTGATTATATGAAATAAAAAAAAATGCAGAAACAAAACCAAAACAATCAGGATTAGACAAAAAGTAAAAAAAAACCTGGAAAAAATCACAGCAGTCTCCTTAAATATATCAGGAACAGAGGTAAATATACTAAAAATATGCATCTTTCTCTAGTGAATAGTCAAAGGATAAAAATTGATGGTTTTCAGAATCAAAGCTACCTATAGTACCAAAAATGCTCTAAATCATTATTGATTAAATACATGCAAGTCAAAACAACTCTGAGGTACCACCTCACACCTATCAGATTGTTTAATTGAAAATGACAAATATTGGAGGAAATATGGAAAAATTGGGACATATGTATTATTGATGGCATTGTGAACTGGTCCATCCATTCCGGAGAACAATTTGGGCTATAACCAAAGAACTATAAAATTGTATACAATATCAATATTACTATTACATATGCATCCCAAAAAGATCAAAGGAAAAGGAAAAGAACCTATATGTACAAAAAATATTTATAGTAGTTCGTTTTTTTTGTATGGTAACAAAGAATTGGAAATTGAGCTATGTGATTGTGATGGAATATTATTGTGTTATAACAAGAGAAAGAACCAGGAAAACAATGTACACAGTAATAGCAAAATTGTAAAATGATCAACTGCTACTATCTTTCAGAATTATCTTAGACCACTGAATTGATCAGAAGAGTCAAGATAGTTTTATAGTTCTTTGTCTATAGCCCAAATTGTTCTCCGGAATGGATGGACCAGTTCACAATGCCAATTGGTTTAGCAGGGGAGGAAAAGTAGGAGGGAGAAAAAAATATTTCAATAAATTATTTAAAATTTTTTTGAAACAAAAAAAGACCTTTTCTTTTCTCTTCCTGATCAATTCTGGGTCTATTTCCATGCATAATAGCTAAGTCATGTATACTGGTTTAAATGACAAGATTTTATTATCTTTGTTATTTCATTACTTTGTTATTTCATTATTACTATCATCATCATTATTGCTATTATGATACCTTCTACCCTTATGAATTGATAGAGATCTAGGTTATATTCTCTGTGAGATAAGAAAGAAAAAAATGATGCATAAATTAAACTCCCCAAATTGACCTTTAAGACTATAAATTCCTTCTTCCTCCATGTGTTCCCCTTTCCTCCAACCAACAAAGGAAAAATGGTTGTGAATACTGGAAATTTGATTTTAACTTCATTGCTGCCATTGACATGAGGTTCCTTTGCTTCATGATTTCTTTTGAATTCGTCAATATATCATTACTCAGTTAAAATTCTATTGAATAATGTGCATTATTCTTGTTTCAAATTTTCCTTCTGGTAGATCAAACTTATTTTCCCATCAAGCATATAGTATGAGTCTTTTAATAGCTATATATCCAGACATCTCGATATATAGAATTATATTTCCATCACCACCCTCCTCTTAAAATATTCTACTCCACTGAATAAAATTTGCATTTTCAACCATTTCTGATGAGCCTCTGAGTGAGTCAGTAGGGTTCCTTTTACACTGCAGAGGCTCCCTAGAGCTGCCAAAAATGATTTCATTGTCATGGATCTTTGTTACTTGGCAAATCTGAGGTAAAGAATGCATTATTGCATTCAAGTTAAGCATGTTAATTGATCCTATAAGTAATGCTCCCAGCACTCTTCTCTCAGGCAAAGGAGGGAAACTATAATGAAGTTGCAAGAAGGTAGGTTTGAGTTTCTAAAGCTATTGCCTTGGAACTTTTGGAGAGTTTTTAAACCTGCAAATAATGACTCTTCCTGATCATCAAGGATAGACATGCATAAATATAGATGGTAGATCCTGCCCAAGTGTAATTTGAGAGTGTCTTCAATGCCACATGTTCAAAAGTATCTTTTCCATTGATTTCCCATGGTTCCATTATAAAGGAGGCTCTATTTGCAAACCTGGGAAGAGAAACAAGGAGAGTATGGTGATTTAGTGGATTGAGTGCTGAACTAAGAAGGAAGCAAACATTCATTAAGTAGATAGTATGGGGCAGAAACTGTACTTAACTTTAAAGACTTCAAATACAAGGAAAAGGAAAGACAATACCTGTCCTGAAGTAGCTTTCATTTGTTGCAACAGCCATTTTGGTCATGTCTGACTCCTCATGACCCTCACTGATTTTGGGGGGGCAAAGATACTAACCTGGTTTGTCATTTCCTTCTCCATATTATCTTATAGATGAAGATAGTGAGGCAAACAGAGTTAATTGGCTTGCCCAGAGTCACACAATTAGTATCTGAGACCAGATTTGAACACATGAGTCTTCCTGACTCCATACCCAATAAGAATAGTCCATACAAAAAAGGAGGCACAGAAGTGCAATAGAGGGGTACCCAGAGCAAAACCATAGTTTTGAAGAATAGAGGAATTCCACAACAGGAACAGGAGAAGTAAAGAGTCGAGGCAGCTTTAGTCCCTTCTTAAATGTGGATTTCAAGAATAACTAACCAATGGAAGAAGGTGTTAGGCAAAGGGTTATGTTATAGTGAATGAACAAAGGTGGTAGTAGGCTTTTATGGGGAAAGGAGACCCTAGACATTAAGGGTTTTGAAGTACTGAGAAAATAGTGAAGAGGTTTAAGGGGGAATGAAGTAAAGAAGACCTGGGTTTGAATCCAATCTTAGGTATATGCTAGATTTGTGAAGCTGAGCAAGTCTTTTAGTTTCTGTGGATCTTGGTTTCTATAGCTATAAAATGAAAGAATTGACTCAGTGACTTCAAATGATCCTATCTTTTGGAGGATTTTTAAGCCTGCAAATCATGATCCTTCCTGATCATCAAGGGCAGACATGCATGGTAGTCCCTCTTGCTGTCAAACTGTTTTAATTTGAGACAGTTAATATAGCAGCTCAGAAGAGGAAGAGATTATTTCTGCTTGGGATGATCAGGAATTTTGGAAATGGGAACCTTTCGCTTGTACCTTGAAGGATAAGAATGATTTCCTCAAGGAAATTTAATTAAAGGATAACATAAAATAGGAAGGAAAAGTGCAGGAGGTATAAACAGCCCAAAGATATGGTTACAGGATTGAGTTCATTTCATTACAGCACTTTGTGTTATCCATCATAATTTGTTTTATGTCCTGAATCTACAACCTCATTGCACTGAGCACTTTGTATTCCCCCATGCTAAATGCATAGAACATATTAACTCTTCAATAAAAATTTGTGTTTTTGAAAGAATGGATACTAAGGAAGAAGGAAAGAAAAATAATAATTATAGTTTTAGCAAATTTTACAAACTATTTTCAGGTTTATGAAAAATTTGGCAAACATTGGGAGTATCAGCAGGAAAAAAGCGGACAGAACAGTAGATTTAGAATTAAGAAACTTTAGCTTGATTCCTAACCCAACTACCAACTATATGAATGACATTAGATATGTCACAAATGCTTTCTTGGTCTATTTTCTTACCTGCACAGTTAGGGTATTTACCTCTCATCTCCTTTCCAGTTTTAGATCAATGGTTCTAAGATCATATTGTAGATGAAGAAATTGAAGCTGGGAGAGGCAGCTAGGTGAGAACGGACAGAGTCCTAGACATGGAGTAAGGACAACCAGAGTTCAGTCCTGCCTTCCACACATACTAACTGTAAGACATTACACTTATTAACCTGTCTTCCTCAATTTTCCTCATTTCTAAGATGGGGAAAATTATAGCAGCTATTTTCCAGCTTTATTGTGAGGATAATGATAGCTAGCATTTATATAGTACTTTTAGATTAGTCAAGCAATTTTTAAATGTTCTCTTTTTATCCTTGTGTCTTGTTGAGGATAATGAAATTGATATATGTAAAATGTTTTATAAACATGAAAGAACTATTATTATTATTATTATTAATTATTATTAATTGGGCTTACCTGTGATCAAATTGGGGCAGCAAAGTAGTGCAGTGGATACAATTAATACCAGGCCTGGAATCAGGAAAATAAAAAGTTCAAATCCAGTCTCAGACACTTGATAGCTGTGCGATCTTGGATAAGTCATTTAATTCCTAGTTACCTCAGTTACTCATCTATAAAATGGGGATATTTTGGAGAAGGAAATTACAAGCCACTGCAAAACTTTTCCAAGAAAACTCCAAATGGGGTCACCAATTGTTGAACATGACAGAAACAACTGAAAAAATGGCATCAGCATGATCAAATCACTTTATTCATTCAGAAGCCTGATCCATAGCCAGGTCTCTCAGTACTCCAAGACCAGCTTTTTTTGATATAGCCTGCTGCTGCTCAGAAATGAAATGAGATGAGAAGTGAAGTCATTGGCCTAGATAACCAGAGACCAAGATAGTAGTAGCAAAGGAGTTTCTTAGAAGATAAAGTTTTAGGAAGATCTTAGAAGACAGTTTTTCTGCATAGCAACTTGATGACGGTGATTGAATTTTTGATGAAATGATTTTGAGCAGCTGCTTTTAAAAGAAGTTCTAATAACCCATGATAATAATTAGTGGGACTATACAAGCATTGATTTGTCCATAACAGAGAACAACTCACAAAGTTCCATTATTCCCTTGTAGTGAGATAATTATCCAGTAAAGGGAATTATTTTGGCCAAAGATCTAAGAATGAAAAAAATATTTTTATAAAAATTTGATTTTTAATAAATCAAAAAATACTCACATACCTCAGATATCATCAAATCTAATATTCTTATTTTATAGATGGAAAAGTTTAGCTCCCAACGGAAATGATTGTGAAGCTCAACTAAAAGAATTGGGGATGTTTTAAGCTTAAGAATACAATATTTAGAGATGACAGTATAATCTTTCTAATATATTTGAAATGCTGTCTAACAGAAAGGAGAATAGAATTTTTCTGTTGGTCCCAGAAGACAGGACCTGAAATAGTAGGTAGATGTTGCCCCGGGTCAGATTTCTATTCTTTGTAAATCTCGTAACATTAGAACTACCCCCAAATTGAACGCACTGTCTTAGGAAGTAATGGAGTTTTTTGTTGTTGTTGTTGTTGTTTTTGTTGTCATAGGATATCTTGTAAAGAATATCACAGAACCTTGCTTACAATACAATTCTAAAAATTTTTTGTAACTAGATGATTCTTGAGAAAATCCTTATGACATGGTAGATAGAAAGTCATCCATGGTGCTGGGAAGACCTGGGTTCAAACTCTACTGATACATGGTTTATCTCTTTTCTGAAATGCTTTTTTTTTTATTTGGATATGAAAATTATCACATTTTCCCCCCTCAATTAGTGACATAATTTGATACAATGAAATATTTCACAGATAGAAGGCATCAGATTATCTTCCTAATTTCTCTGTTTTTGTACTTAACACTTACATTCTCTCAGTTATCCAGGCCCAGAACATTGGAATTATCATTTAACACCTCCCTTTCTCTTTACACCATAGCCAGTTGCCATGTCAATTCTCTCCCTTCCCTCAGTCCCCATTACCACAAATCTTAACCCAAATAATATTCTTAATGAATTTTTAGAAACATTTTTGGTCCTTTAACGAAAACCAATGGTGTTTTCCTATTGTTTGCTGAATAAAATATAAACTCACAATTCTGATATTTAAGGCTCTCTGCCAAATGATTTCAATCTACTATTTCAACTTTATCCAATCTCTTCATTCCATCCAACTATACATCCACTTTCTTGCTCCTTGGGCTTATTTTGCCCTCTTACATATCCATACTTTTACTCCTGATTATAATAGACTCTTTCTTTGCTACTTAATTTCTGTCTATATTGAAATCCTCCTGTCCTTTCAAAAGTGAATGAAGATACCTTCTTCGTGAAACTTTCCCTGATTTTGGGGGAGTGAAAGTTAACTCTCATTATTTGTACACTGTAAAACTTAAAACCATGGGTTAAAATTAAATGATAGAAAATACAGATTAAACTTAGATGTTTTCTTTTCTGGAATTTACTGTTAAATATATGGATGGAAGCTATTATGATAATGACCACACCTGAACAGAGGGAGATCAGGATGAATAAACAAGAACAAACAAAAGTTAAAAAGACCATTTGATTGTAGTATATACTCATTTAAAAGTATCATCCTTACACAATGCTGTATCTTATCTCAATGAGAACACATTCTTTCAGAGGTTAATATACAAGGAGACTAGGAAAAGTATTCAGTTTTAAGGCTAGAGATAGACACATTGCATTTCTCACAATAGCTAAAAAATCAACCTTTGACCAGGAATATAGATGTGAAAAACTTATAATACTCTGACATTCCCTTATTTTTATCAAAGATAACATCTTTATTTGATCTGTAGATCAACTAAGGAAGGAGAAATGAGGGCCATCTTGGAGGGTGAAATAGCATCTCTGGGAGTTGCTAGGATATGGATAGCAATACAAGGTCTCTGAGGGGCACAAGGATGGACAACACACTTACAGAGTTAAAGGGGAAATCAAAATGGAATAGTTCCCTTTAATTAAAAAACCCATACAAATAAGAAACCCCAAAGGGGAGAAAGTAAACAACATAAAATTCTGATCTGGAGACATCTTAGGTGCTCATGTGTCTCCAGATTCCATGCTCTTCCATGTGAATTTCACTTTGCTTGTACCTATCTTCTTTTCTGATAAAAGGAATATCTCAAACACAAATTTTATCAGATCAAATCTTATTTTTCTAGTAAAGAAATATGAAATTTAGAAAATCTTAGATCATTAAAATTACATAAAGCACTAGGTTACAAAAGAAGGAATCTGTTTAAAAAAAGGTGAATTTACTAAAGACTGTCAATTTAATATGTTTGTAAAATATATATTCGATAATCATTTTAGGACAGTGTGTATCCAGTAATTGATTTATTAATCAAACAGTTTTAAACTTTACCCATATTAAAAAGAATAAAAAAATCTTGGTTGGAAATGGATTCCTTTTAAAAAATTAAGAAAAATTTTAAAAAATTAAATAGACCACAGGTCATCCTTCTTTGGATATATTGACTAACATTCCTTTCCTTAAAACAGAACTTAAGATAGTTATGATAGATATCCTGATGGCACAAAATCTTGTCTCATATTTGCTTAAATATCCCAAAAGCATTTTGAAAAGCTAAAGATTCTTAATTCTCATAGGAACATGTAGTTGACAACAGATGCCAAGGTTATTCACTAGTTTAGCTGTCTATTAGAATTTGATTGCTGTAAGCAAAAATGGCATAAATTCCATGTGCCATGATTATAGAACCTTGCTCTAAAGACTAGGGGAAAATTCCCCTTATTTATTTAGATGTCAATTTGTAGGCCAGTGTTATGAAGGTCACCAGGTACCTAGAGCCAGGTTTTAAATCTGTCAGGTGAGACATTTCAAATATCATTTTTGGAAAAGCTAGTTAGGAAAATTCAACCTCAGAACTTGTTGAACAGTTACTCTTCCAACCTGTCCCAATGAGACTGTCACCTGCAATATCAATGCTGGCCTCATAGGTGTTGGTCCAAACTAGATTTCAATAAAGTCCAATTTTCAGTCTCATAAAGTCTTTAATAGCAATTTCCTACAATCAGACAGAAATTTTGCTCTGAATTTTTGAGTCTAAAGGATTGTAATGTGCCATATGGTGACTAAAATCTTACAGCAACAATATTTTATGACAGGAAAAACTCACATAACAATTCTTTCAATTAGTATTCATAAGAACTGTGCTTGAAAATGAAATAAAACTTGATATGCAAAAAAATACAATAATCCCTAGAACCAGCCTTTATTAAAAGAAGAATTTTGTGGTAGAATCTTCAGTTATTGACCCTGTTTAAAACATACATTAAACATTAAACATTGCTTTTAAAAAATTTATTTAAGACAATGAATGGGGTTAAATGACTTGCCCAAGATCACACAGCTAGGTAATTACTGTGTCTGAGGTCAGATTTGAACTCAGGTACTCCTGACTCCACTGTTCCACCTAACTGTCCCCTAAATGTTGCTTTTTGAATCCTTTTTTTACACAATTGGAACCTCTTCAACTGGTGTTACTAATTTCAAATGTAACAAAACAGTCATAAGGACCATCAAATTTCCAAGTAGGGTGATACATGAATTTCATTAAACATAATGTTTTCTTACTGAAATCTTATTTTTTTATTTTAGCAAAAAAATAGAGGTTTTCTTAACTTAAATCTTAGAAACATAATGGCTTTACATATTTTGTTTTATAAATTTATTTACATCTACCAAAATATACTCATATCATTCTCAATAACTCAGTAACAGTTTAAAATTTTCATAATAGACAAATAAACTTAAACCAAATTCCTTTCAACTATAGTCTTTAGAGAAGTACTGAATATGGTTGACCCATTTTTTACCAGTTAAATTAATTTAAATTACTATATTAGCTTGCTAAAATTTTGTCAAATGCCCATCCAGACTTCCTTACAGAAAATTGTCTCAAATACATTGAATTTCCTAATAAAAAAACATTTGAGTTATTTAGGAGTTACATTTAATTAAATGACTAATTAAAAAATAACATTTGCTTTATAACGAGTGCTATAATATCTATTGTGCAGTGACCTTCACTATGACCCAGAGGGATAGTTCTAATTTCTTTTTTTTCATATCAGAGAACTTGACTTAAAAATCACTTAAAAACTGCTAAGTTACCTAATATAGTAATGACACTAAATTTCACTTAAAATGAGACCAAAATAAATTTTACCTGAATTTCCCATTATATAATATTATTATATATGATTATATTATATTATAATTTCAGAATTACATTATATATTATTATATTATAATTTCAATTTAGCATTATTTTGCACAAGAGCTATAATGGAAGAATTCAATACTCTACTTATAAAAGTACTGTTTTATTAAGTCCCAATATTTTTTTCCCAACCCAGGGAGATTTTCCTTTCAAATAGTTCCAGGTCTGTAATTCTGCTATCCTCAGTAACAACAAAAGCTTCTAGGAAACTTTCAGTGGCCTATCCTACAATAGAAATGTCACTTGCACCTCTGGCCACCCTGAGGAACCAGAAGTTCATCATTTAAATTCCTTTGAAATCAAGTCAATTAATATCCATCAGAGAAACCCAATAACAGTCATAACTTTAGGGTCATATACATTTATTATTTTAGTTTCAATGGAGTTATAATTATAGCAATAGTATATAACTACTCTATAAACATAATTATAAAACTGTGTACAGTTTTAAATTTTTGAATTTTTAGGTGATTAGGGAATTTGTCCTTTACTAATAATTATAGCTATATACATATACAAATATTTCTGAATATTAAAATATTTAGGACCCTTAAAACACCAAGATCACAATCATGCATTTTGAATGTAAAAACTTCTTAATTTAATTTAATATATCTTTAGATTACCTTGCATAGAAAATCAGCCCATATCAGCCCATAGTTATCTAAAAGAGATTCTATGGCTTAAACTTCAAATGTCTTAATTGTGGTATTCTTATCCTTTTCCCTTCAGGACGAAAAATTTTTCTGAAATCAAACCAACTCTGATATGATAGCACATCGTGAGGAAGGAAATTGCATTGTTATTAGCAAGGTGAGGCTAGCTTCAAAAAATTTCCTACAGATATTTCTCTCTAACCTTTTCCTCCTAGTTTAAAACTGATTTATTAACTGATTTTTAAAGGGAAAGATTTTCTTTGTGCAGTTCCTCATAAAAGTAAAATCATTATACCTTTCTTTAAAATGCTGTAGCATGGAGCTTGGCCCTAAAATCTTGAAAATGATGACATCCTAAATTAAATGATGATCTGCTATTACTTATAAATTTTAAATTTGTCTTTTTAAACAATTAAATCTCAAACCCAAACAAATGAAAGGAGTAATTCACATTTCATTTAGAGTCAGGCTAGAAATTGAACTTCATTCCCCATGGAGCTTATTTTTTTTCCAAATGTCAAATAATTTAATATTTTAAGTTATTTATTTAAATTTACCTTTAAAATAAAATTAGAAAAACTTTCACAATCTTATTCAAATTGTAGTCAAATTTTGATTAATTATTCACAAAAGTAACAACACAACATTTTTATATTACATCCTATTTTATATGAACAAGACATTGCTAAAACTTTAAAATACAGAAATTAAAAACCTTAATGTTCCACAAACTTATTCTAGCTTTTCAAAATTCACAATACATTATATGTTAAACAATCCTTAATTTGTAATTTGTATAATCTTTACAATACCCATTATGAGTCCCATTTTCTTAAAACAAATTTTGCTTTATAGAAGACTGAGCTAATTTGAAAAGAAGGAAGAGGAGGACAGTCTCCAAGTGAATGAGATAAGAGAAACTGTATAGCATGATTGCCAGAGGCAAATTTAAAAATGAATGGCCATTTCTTTCCAAGCCAGGATTAAGAAAAACAAACTCTCTCTTAAAAACTACAGTTTCTGGATTGATATAATACATGGTACCTAAATTACAGATTTTATGAGATTTCTAATTTTCCCCTAATTTTACAGCTAAAAAAATTATAGAAGTGAAAAGGCAAGTGGCAAGAGAAGAGACTCCCTGGCAGGAGAGAGTAAATAGAAGTAGAAACAGATTTAGTCAAATCAGGACAGAGAAAATACAATACATAAATTGCCACAACCAATCAAGACACAGATAAAACAAAAACAAACCAGGTAGAAACAGGTTTTTAAGAGAATGAAGAGATTCTTTTTTTCTTTTTAAAATCTCACCATTCAGAGTCTCCTATATCTCCAGGGGAAAAGAGACAAGGGTTCCTCTTACCCTCTGGTTGGAATGACTTAAAGACCTTGTTTGCATTATGCAAAGGTGGGGGGAGGAAGCAAGTGATTGGAGTTCACATGAAGAAATTCCATCTTTTCATTCTAAACTCTAGTACTAGAGTTAATAACAGATATATCAGTATTAAGAACACCTGAGTAGACATACATGCAAACAAAATGAGGAGGGTTTACAAAATTTCACATAACAGGGTGCCAGAGACACAACCACTAAAACAAAACACAGATAACACAATGGGGATCTTCACTTTACTCTCACTGAAGAGGGTCCCAGAGCTATCAACACACAAACTGAGGCAGGGATGGGCGTCCAGGTGCACCTGAACCAAGTCTCACCTTTTAGGAAATCAGCAACCCCAAATATCAAATATAAAAACCAGAGGGGCACCCAGAGGCCTTAAACCAGATGAAATTCTCATCAAAGGCAAGAATTTTATTAAACAATTTAACTCCAAGAATATTTCAATTCAAGAAATTAAGTTGAAAAAGTGATAGATTTACCCCATACAAGGCCAGCTTTGACCAGGCTTAAAATCTCCATTAGCTTTTTTTAAGGATTCCTTATGTAGCTTTGTTAAAAAGGAGTCTACCCTCTTTCTAAGTCAAAATTGTCTAATCCCACATCTATCAAGTAAACATAGATTCAAAATAGCACAGGGATTTAAAAAATTGCAGAACTCTTTCCTTCCAAGCACATATTTGAGTGGAAAACAAGGATTTTTTCCTCTTCAAATTCACGTCCATATCCACATGTCATAGAGCAAAAACTGTAAAACCTTAAAATCATGGGTTAAAGTAAAATGACAGAAAACATAAATTAGACAAGAAGTTTTATTTTCTGGGATTTACTGTAAACCAGAAGTCAAATGGTAATGACCACACCAGAGCAGAGTGAGATCAGGATATTTATATATAGCAGCCAAAGGGGGTGAGGGAGGGAAGGGACCAAAAAGTTAAACCTTCCTGGAGGCCATTCTATTATATTGTAGAAAATATCATCAAAGAGTTTCATTTTTATACAATGCTATCTTGTCTCAGGGCAGATATGTTTCTTTCAGAAGTTAAGGAAGGCAAGAGAAATCTTCCTTTCTAAGTCTAAAGATGGACACAGTGCATTTCTCACTGTAGTTAAGAAAATCAGCCTTTGACCAGGAATATAGTTGTGAAAATCTTATTACACTTTGATAGTAAATATCTTCCTATATTTTAGCTAGTTTGTAAATGTCTTGAGAACATATCATATATCACTTATTTGTACTTACAACAGTGCCTTACCACCATAATTAATAAGTTTATTGAATTAAATCAAGTCTTATTTGAGTGTACTGGAATTCCCCCCAAAACACAGACACACACACACACACACACACACACACACACACACACACACACACACACACACAAACAATCCCCCCCCCAAGGGAAATGATGTTTATGTCCTCAAGTTCTCACTTCAATATTTCAAGGATCTGTGATTTCACCAGTGTGAGTACTCCCTCCAGTAAAAGGGATTACAATTTGTCTGGGTTTCTAGATAGTCTTCTAGCGCTGACACAACTGAAAAGTTTATCACCCTGAGACTAATCTGGTGATGAGCCTTTTTCAATTTATCTAGATTGCATGTGGGATGAAAGGCATATAGTCTGTCACTAGACCAGGATAGTCAATCTTACTGAGTCCAGAAAGAATAGAGAGAATATTAATTTTGAAATTTGAAAGATGTAGGTTCACATTCCAGCTCTGCTATTCACTAATTTCATGACTATGATTTTATCATCAAAACTATTTGACTCTGTTTTTCTACCTTTAAAATGTTAGTATTATTTGGTTTGAGAAACAATGTGACATAATGGATAGAGAATTGACTTTGAAGTAGGAAAAGTGGACTCAAGATTTGCCTTAAAGAAAGTCATTTACATGCTTCCAAACAAGCAGATTTGCTGATCTATATTTGTGAAAGGAATTAATATACGGCGGGTTCCACACAGTGATGAAATCACAGGTTTGAGTCCAAACCCCCCCCATTTATGCTATGCACATCATGAAGTCTTTTTATAGCGCATCAAGTGTAATGCAAATATCAGCTATTATTATTCTAGTTTATGTCTCATGGTCTGCCAATTTCTTTAGTGCTACAAGTGTAAATATGCACACATAAACAAAATAGATATTTATAAAATATATAACAAAAATATGACTAATTTAACTTATGTATAGACATGAATGATAAATCTATAACATATATTGTCCATTTTAATTTCTCTGACAAAAACAGCTGGATACATTCTAACCTTCCAACATATATTTTCTCTCATTTCATTTATTAAAGTAGAAATGGAATAGAATCACATAGTTGAAAAATATTATTTTGTTTATTTTCAATAGCAGATCCTGCCATTTCCTTCTCTAGTTCATTTTACAAATGACAGAACTGAGGCAAACAGGGTTAAGTGACTTGCCTTGGGACACACAGCTAGTAAGTGTCTGTGTCTGAATTTGAACTAGAGAAGATGAGTCTTCTTGACTTCAAACTACCACTCTATACACTGCACCACCTGCTGCCTAATGCTTTGTCCATGACATTATTATTACATATTGAGTAAATAAAAACAAATGAACTTATTTTCACTAAAACATTCTAATCTCCCTTTACTTCTATTTTCCACTATCCCTATTCTCTTTTCACTTGTTGCCTAGTTAGTCCCCAAGATAAATGATGGCACATATTATTCCTTTATCATACATGATAGAATCACATATTTTAAATCTAAAGGATCTTGGAGACTATATATATATATATATATATATATATATATATATATATATATATAAAAATATATATCTGCTTTGAAGGATCTTGGAAGAAACTGAGAAACAGGAAGACTGAGTGATTTGTCCAGGTGACAGAGCTAACAACTGTTTGGGAGAGGATTTAAATTCTATTTCTTCTGACTACAGGTCCAACAATTTTTGATTTATTTGCATTGCTTAATAATGCATGAAAATTTTGTAGTTGCTGTCTATGTCTTTTCTTCCATCCATAGTCTGTGTTTCATCAATCACTTACTTAAATAAGTCAAGATAATATTTAACTATTTGCAATAACCTTTTCTCATTTTTTATCCCACCCATTTCATGCTAATATTGTTCTTTGCTGAAAACTAATCTCAATCTGAATTTAACCAGATAGCTGATTCAAGAATTAACCCCATGCTATTAATGAGTGTGTCATTAAAATAAAGTTCCTTTATTCTGATGCTTTTTCCTTGTTTGCCATGCCCACTGAAAATTTTCCCAAAGTAATTATTTATGTTGAATAGAGATACACATTTTCTAGTCTATGAGCATTTAAGTTCTCTCATTCTTTATTCCTGATACACAATTTTGGATGTATTTCTCATCATCTTAACTTATTCCTATCTTTTTATGGAGGTCACATCATATTAAAATATAGAATAATTTAATTAAAGAACTTTAGCAAGTTCTTGGTACAAACCTCTAATTTTTCAGCCTCTACAGCAGATGATGTTGAATAAACTGCAATCATTTCCATGGTAGTCTCTGTAGATATTTATTATAAGCATACCCACCTACTATCCCAAGAAATATTTCTTATTGTCTTTGGGCATATGATAAAACAAACTAAACCAATTCCTTTTGGGACTCTCCATGGGGAAACTGTAAGCCTTAATTCTATGTCCCTGCAACTTAACCTTCTCTCTCTTAGTTTCATTCTGTAGTGTGAATGACAAAATTGACATGATTCAGTTACTCTAATGATGAGTCCACTTGTTTTCAACACTTGTTGACTATAAGTATTGACTGTAAAGTAAAATATTAAAGGAAGTCTGAAATTGGGATTCATAGAACCCCCTGTTTCTTTTTCTTCCTCTGTGCCTCTGTCACAGCAGAAGTAGGAGGCTGATCACCTGATGAATTCTTTGGCCATGTCAACCCATTTAAAAAAAAGAAAAAAATTACAGCCTACTAGTGATGAGCCTTTCTGTAACCAGCTAGATTTGGTTCTTAGATTGTAAACTCAATTTTTTACCATCATTATATGCAATCTTTTCACATGGTAGAGCACAATAGAACATATTCTTCAAGAACCCACGTTCACTTTGACACTACAATGAAGCAAGAAAGTAGCACTTTATAAGTGGGGCATGGTGGTCAGCTTTAAAACTTGCTCCTAGAGGAAACTGAGACTGGTATTTTTAAGTCTGGGAGTTCTGATTTGTCATAGGACTTTCATAGTACTATTGGCACTAATTTGTTTTGTTTGTTTGCTATTTGTTGTTTGTCCTTAACTTTATTTTTTATTTGTTTATTTTTTTATTTTTGCAAGGCAGTAGGATTAAACTACTTGCCCAAGCTAAGTAATTATTTAGTATCTGAGGTTCAATTTGAACTCAGGTCCTCCTGACTCCAGGGTTAGTACTCTATCCACTGCACCACCTAGCTGTCCCTGACCAATGATGTCATGGGTGATATCTTGACTGGAGAATGAAATGCATGTAAATAAGGCAGAAAGTATAAAGTTCTCAGCCTAACTCTTTCTTCCAGAATAATTAAGGTCTAGGGGCTAGACAAAAGTCAAGATGACTCATGCTGGCCCAAGATTGATGTCTTCAATATCTAACAAAGCTCTAAACACTTCAGATTATCTGCTCCAGCTGCCTTCATGGCCATTTGAACAAATTGTCCTTATCTGCCTATTTCACCCCCAGAGAAGTCCTCACATGACTGGAGTAGACATTCCTTAATTCACTGTTGGGTTTGAGATCTCAACCTGGTTTAAACTGTCTTGGTTTTACAAGAGTGTGGACAATGCATATGCTACAACTTCTTGGAATCTTACAGGAGAAAGTTGGGTGAAGGTGGACAATAAGGGTAAATTAGAACTCTGCAAAGGAATCAGCAGACCTCAGAGCAAAGGTCCTCCCTGAATATTCCATAATCCCAAATATGAGGAAGAATAGGGATTCACCAGGATCTTTATAGAGGGAAAGCTGACCCCGGTCAGAAACTGAGAAGGTTAAAGCTTTCATGTGAATCAAAACTGAGATCAGACCATAGCACTAAAGGCCTGGACAAGGATTGGGAAAAAAGTAGGTTTTTAGAGGCTTCTGTTTAATTCTTTTAAAATTCAAGTAGGTTGATGAATTTCCTGTTTCTTTTTACTGTTATTTTTCATTTCCCCACCACCACTTAGAACTTACTTCTCTTTGGGTCTACAGAATTTCATTTTTGAGGAATTTCAGTCCTTCACAACTGTCTTTCCAGTACAATTTTAGTCTGAGTTCCTTCCTATTCCAATTTCTTGGAAATTTATTTTCTCCAATCTAGAGGGAACATCAGATTATTTTTGATTTTTTCTACTTTACTCTCTAGGTATTTTTTTGGAACTAAAATTTCCCTCTTAATCATTTTTCTTTCCCTGGTTAAAAATAAGGGGCTTGGAGTCAGAAGATCTTGGAATTATTTCTGGCTCCCACCTTTATTAATTATGTGATCTTCAGCAAGTAAACTTCATTAACTTGATTTTTTGCTCCACTATAAAATGTCTTCAATGATGCTGGTATTCTGCTTCAAAGAATTGTTCAAAGGAATGTATTTTTTTATAAATATTTAAAGTTCTATAAAAATTTGAGCTACAATACTGGTAGGAGTGGGAACTCAGTTATAATTTCTTTACTTTAGTGTACTGCTTACAAGTAAACTCATTTTCTCTGAGATTTGCAATTTTCAAAATTTTCCTGGGGTAATATGAGGTTTGGTGACTTGGCAAAATCAGTAATTAAAAGAGGTTAGACTAGAACTCAACTCCTCTAGTTAACTCCCTGTATATTCTCTGCTAGTGTCATTGTTGACATCAGTATTGCTGTATTGATGATTATAATTAATGTTATTGTTATTGTTATTATGTAGGATCATTCACTAGATCAGTGGGCCTTGCAAAGTAGAAACACTTTCTCTCTTGAGTATTTGGTATGTAAAGTAACTACCAATATTACACTTATTTGTGTGTCTTCAGGACTCATTGAGAATATCTGGTATCTGCTGTGGTTTGAAGCTCTACACCTTCCTTAATCATCAAGTTCACAATAGCTGGCAAGTAGCAATTAGATATTCCCTTCTGAAGATGACGAAGAGATAAGCAATAAATTAGGTATTAAAAGTGGTTGCTGTACTTTATCTGAACATTAAGGACAACAGGTCATCCAGTCTGAGACACTGAGTGTGTCAGCACATGTGTCCATGTACCTTTCTCTGGCCACCTGTACTGCTTCCTATTGATCTACCTCCTGGAATTTATCCTTGGTATAAAGCCAGAGCCAAGAGACCTTACTTGGACCTACTAAGAATAATCCTGAGTTGATTTCTGGGTATGGAAACCATTGGAATTTTTATTATATTAAAATAACCATTTATATTTTCTGCATGTCTAAGCTTGGCCTGCCTTTGAGAATACCCACGAAGGAAAGCTCATACAGTTTGATCAAATGGCTAAAATGAGTCTATTCACAATCTTGCAGCTTTTGGTCTTGGGACCAAATCACTGACAAATGTAAATACATATGTATTTGGTTTGAGAATGGAGGCTGATAGTTCTTTTCTGGACATGAGGTTCAATTTTTCCTCTTTGAATAAATAGGAATTTTATTCCTAAATCTGGGAATCCTGAAAAGTCAATCTCTCCCAAAGACAGGCTAGCTTCACCGACTTCTTTTTATGTTTATAAATCCATAGAATATGTATATTTCTTCTTGCCTTTTCTTTTCAGTCTGCAGACCCAGTTCTCTCCCCTGTAGCTTATTGACCCCTGGTGTCATTCTTACTGTTTTAAAATGAGAGCCCATATCTTATCTTTGAGTATTTCTGATTCAGATTTAACATTAGGAATTCCATGAGTATGTTTATCATAATCGTTCTACTCATTTATATCAGTGGCCATTTAGATTACAACCTACTATGACTAGTTCTTGGATTTTATTTCCAACTCTGTAATAACTCCCCAGTTTAAATTTAAACATTTACATGTAATGTGTCCCAAAAATGTTAATGCATTTAAGTTACCAAGGCTTAAAAAAGTTTTAATTTCTCAAAGACCTTTATTAACAGTTTTTAAAGCTTTACTGATTTTAATAACTTAATTGGGATACCTTGGTATAGTGCTTTTTAAAGCTGGGTGGATGAGTACCTGATCTGCATACTATGATATATGATAAGATAGAAAAACTAAAAATCTCATCCACTAATACATCTACCTTGATATAGAAATTTCAATGAATAGGAAGTTGGGACCAGAAATGACTAAGAGGAAGAAGGTGATCTGTATAATGTTTTGGAAAATGAAGTTTTTTTAATGATCAGGATTCTACTTGACCACCAAAGCTATTTTAGCTTCAATATTTTTCTGATGATGTGGCATGACTATGTCAAAATGGATATTAAAGAGTCAGAATTGATGATTTCCTGAAGAGCAGTTAAAAAGGTTCATGGGAGTTATGAATAGATTTCAACAAGAAGCAACTGCATAGGGAAAATGGCATAAATATGTCATTAATATATATATATATATATGTATATATATGTGTGTGTCTGTGTGTGTGTGTGTGTGTGTTGTGTGTGCGTGTGTGTGTGATTATTAAATGAGATAGGATGGTCACAAAAGGGGAGCTAGAAATAAGTGAAGGAAAATGTATATGTTGTTTTGGTAATATCTTAAAGTTAAAAAGTACCCAAGGAATGCCTTAACATTATAGATTTGCTCCTTGTGGTAAAGTGATAGAAAATAAAGAAATTGAAGAAAGGTAGGTACAGATGAGTCATGATCTGAAACATTGGATGGAATAGACATTTGAGAATATAGGAATATATATATATATATATATATATATATATATTCCTATTTTAAACTATTCTTTTTCCAGTGAAACACTGGATAACCTACTGGTTCTCCAATATTGGATATTGATCAATGCATTTATGAAGATCCCTTGTGTGAATGACCTTGGGCTAGGTGAGGATGGCTACAAAACAGGATAAAGAATGGTTCTTGAAATTCATAATTTAGCTGGAGAGACTGGACATAAATATGTGAAAATTTAATTAACAATAAAACTTTTGAATTGTTCAAGGAAGCTATAAAGAGAAGTTACATGGTAGCATGTTATTATTTACCAAATAAATTACACTGAATTTAATTGCTATAGGAATTGAGAAGATGAAGAGGTCACTTCAAGTTGGAGAACCTGACTAGATTAGAAAATAAGTTGGGTTTGATCTGGGTGTTGAATGATTTAGTTTGAGGGAGGTGACAGTGAAAATCCCAAAACATGTAGAAGAAATAAAAACATGATCTCTTAAAGAATTTAGCATTTACTCTATAAATTCTGAGGACAGAATATATAGACTATGGAGGACAAAAAGTCAAAAAATTCAAAGAATGTGTAATTCTTTTAATTTCAGGAATTTCTTTCCTAAATTTGAACCAACCTTGATCTAAAATATGTTGTTCCAAAAGACTTAGTGTAGTTTTAATCTATTAAAGCTTAAAATTGTATTAAGATTTTTTAGTGCCCTGTATGATAGTTTATTCCTATCTTAGAATTTATTTATTTTGATTCAGAATTCTTTCTTAAATATTTACAAATCTAGATCTACCTATTTAGATTTAAATCCATATAAATTTATCTCTCTCTCTCTTTCTCTCTCTCTCTTTCTCTCTCTGTATCTCTCCATATATATATGTATATATATATATATATATATATATATATATATATATATATATACACATATATATGTATTAATATAGGGATATGTCACAGTTAGCATGTTGTTATTTAGACTCTTGTGTGATCTCATTTGAGATTTTCTCAGCAAAAATAATGGAGTGGTTTGCCATTTTCTACTCTAGATCTCTTCATTTCAGATGAGGAAACAGGCAAACAGGATTAAGTGACCCTGGGTCACAATTAATGAGTATCTCCTGATTCCAAGTCTGGCACTCTGTCTACTGCACCACTTAAGTAGTATGCACACATATATCTATATAATCTATTTATTGTCAAAACCCCACCCTCAGCAGAGTGTTATATTATAGATAGAAAACTGGTCCTTGAGTTAGAAATCTCTGAGTGGTTTGAAGTTTCATTTCTTACTTATATTGTTCTGCAGAGAAAGTTCTAATTTGTGTGCGTAAAAGGAGTTCTTCACCCGCAATTCTGTAAGTTGATGAAATCACATCTGTTTATTTAAAAAAAACAAATAAATATGTATGAAGCTGCATATATATATTTCCAGATTTGCACATATATAATATGCATATGTATCTCCTCTAAAATGATGTTTTTAATGAAAGAATTAATATATTTGCCGTAAACCAAAAATAAATAAATAATATTCATTAGTTGTATTGTGCTTTTCTCCCAATCTTTTTCTTTATTTTAGCCAGATTTCATTGGAAAAAATGGGGCAAATATTTGAAACAATAGAATAATGTCATCCCTCACATGGCTGTTGCTATGATCAAAGGAGACATTTTATTTAAAAAAGTATATTGTGTGTTATAAAGAATTCAGTGGTATATTTCCTCATTTTTCTGGTTGTACATCTATACTTACTGTTGGATAATTTGGCATATCTCATAGATTCTATCCATGGGAAGCATTAAGAATATCCTTCACTAGATCGTTTAGGCAGAGTTCGTCTAAGGCAAAGTTTCCTTTGATGGAATAATTGCAATATTATTTTATTTTAAATTATTAATAATTTTTGTTTCGTGTTTTTGTTTTTAATCATTTATGTAGTTTTCAAATACATAATTTGTAAAGAGGAAGTAAAAAAAATCTTACTTTTCTTACCAAAGAAAACCCCACAACAAACTTTTTATCCACTGTATTTTACCACATATTTGTCTAAACTCTATAGGAAAAAAAAAATAAAAGATGAATTTTTGAAGCTACTGGTTACCTATGGCAAGATTTCATTTTTATTCCTTCCTGACTTATTGTGCCTGACCTTCTCTTCCAACTAACCTTGGCTACTTCTGGTTGTCATCTTTGATTCTACAACTTTTTACCTTTCTTGAGGAGCAGGATAAAAAGGGAAGAATCTTCTGTGACAATTTACACTGCCTGCACAGATTATTTGAAGGGTCTGGAAATGATTGCACCCATTCCAATTGATATGTCTGCCTTAATGTGCAATCTCCCGTGGAGCAGATCATTTTTAAACCTCCAACTCGAAGAAATGAGAAGTCTAAACTCTTAAAATGTTGCTTTATTTGGTGAAGGGGTGGGGTTTGGGGAGTAGGGGAAGAAATTCATTCACTAAAATGTAGTACTAGAGTCTCCTTGTGGAAGGTGATTGAAGTAGAGCTATTAGCTGGGCTCTGTTAAAACGAACTTCTCACTGATATCTTGCTTTTATATAATTAAATAAGAATAGTGACCAAATACATTCATTAATATGTAAAGAAAAATGTTTTCCTTATCAATATAATATGTTTAAAATATAATATGTTTTGTCTTACCTATGTGTTTGTAATACTCTATATCCTATCTCCTTCTCTCATTACCATTCCTTTGAACTGGTTTTCCTGATGTCCAGAATGTATTGTCATTCTCTTAGAATTCCTTATTTCCTTTAGGGCTTTGAACAGACATTACCTTTTACAAAGGGCCTTACCTGTTCTATCTGTCTATTCATGTCTTCTCTTTCCTTCCCCTTTGTACTCCCACCTCAAAAAAAAAAATCTTGAAGAAAGACTATGTCATTCTAGACAATTTACTTAGCTACTCAGTGTTCTGAGAAGATCTTTAAGACCATAAATTTCAAAGACTATACAGAACTACTTTTGTAGAGAAAAATTTCTCATCTCGGAGTTCATATGTAATGGACAATACAGGTTTAGTCTCTATCCCTTTTGATTTTGAAAATATTTATTTATATACTTCTTGTCTTCTCCAGTAAAAAGACAAGTGGATTTCATTTTTGTCTTTGTAACTACAGAACTTTATATATATATATATATATATATATATATATATATATATATATATATATATATATACATATGTATATATATATATATGGTAAATTAAAACGCTTGTACATATACATATGTATATGACACATGGTTATTTATGTCTACTATATTCAGTTGTTAATTAAATAAATATTCATTAAGTATCTTGGGATATCCAGAATCTATGCTAAATGCTCCATTGAGCTGATTAAGTGTAGTTTAGATGAATAAGAAATGGTCCCTTCCCCAAACCGATTTACAGACTGGGAATAAGGAACAGGGAATATGAGGATCAAAGGAACTCAAAAATTTAAGGTCTGATTAACAGCAGTTTATTTGAAGTCATAAATCTTAGAATTGTAAAAAATTATATAGGAAAAGTGGAAAGAAGGTCAGCTAATAGAAGATAAATGCAAATGTTTGAGGATATAAGAGAAGCATTTATTTTCTTTTATATTAATAACCTTTTTATTAATTAAAATACAGGCTCTATATTTGCACATTCCGAGACAAACCCCAGTCTCTGAAGACATGACTGATAACTGAGAGAGATTGTCCTACTTTTCTGGGAACATGCTTCTTGGTCTTATGAGGTATCTACCCAACTAGGGATTTTACCTCTGTATACTGTATAAACAGAATTTAATCTAGTTGAATTCCTATCCCAAAGAAGGAAGTCTTTACACCCTACAATTGAAATTTAGAGTGACCCAGTTTAAGAAGGAGAAACTTAACTAGAGTGGTCTCAATAGAAATGGATTCTCTGACCAGATGGCTATCTGGAGTTAAGATTGAATCTCATGATGAAGTTACATTCTTAGTAGGAGTTGAAAACTTTTAGTCTACCTCTTTTAAATATCCACCAATCAGGGTTGATTTCCACTGTTAAGGGGGAAAAATAAGGCATTCAGTATTAGATGTCTTTGGTTACTGAGAAATCACTAAGAACTATTTTACTGATTATTAGCTAGCTTAATAACTTAATTATTAATTATACAAAAAGTCTGTCTTTCAGGTTTTTCATTTGTCACAGATAATAGAAGAACTAAAGATTCAAATATATGAAAGATCATGGAGAATTGCAAGACTAACATAGAACAGAAGAAAGGCAAATGTTAAAGGGAAAAAGAAAGAAAACAAAATCTTAATACTATAGACTGATAAACTTATTAAAAATTAAAATATATGATTAAAATTATTTGGTGAGCATCAAAAAAAAGATTACAAATAAAGATCCTAAGAGGCACTATGACTTTATCAAGAAGAGGCCATGATATTTAGGGAAATGGTCAGCCAGGAGATTTATTTTGCTTGACTGTATGTATGTAATACAGGGGTTCTTTCTTTCTTTTACTTTCTTTTTTTCTTTCTTTCTCCCCTTCTTTGTTTCTAATTTATTTTCATTCTTTTGTGTGGTGAATAGGAAGAAGAAAAAAAGAACTGCTTGATACTTGAAAAAATTGTATTTTTACAAATTATCAAATTATATATCTCAAAAAAAGAGGTCATGATGAAAGAATCACATTTTCTTTGTTATCAGGATTTCTAAACTAGTTAATAATACTGCTTTTGATATGGGTTGTTTAGAGTTTATCAGATCATTTGATAATCTCTCTCTCTTGCTATCATTATGAAAAAGAAAAAGTGGATTATTATATAATCTAATTAGATGGATTAAGCTTGTTTAAATAATTAAATTCAAGTAATCATGACTAAAGGTTTCATATCAATTTAGAAAAAGGTCTCCACTGAAGTTTCCCTGGGGTCTAGGCAAATTGATTGTGGTATAATAATTTTTAGAGGCAAATTGCATCGCTATCATTTTTTTCAGAGGACTCAATGTTACTTAATTTACCTAAGGAAGCAAGTAGTGTGAAAGAGGACCTTGATAATTATAACTTTGGGTTTGAATCTAATAAAACAAAATTTAATTGGGACAAATTAAAACATGAGTTCAAAATTTTGGCATCACAATTATGGAAACTGGGCAGCATTTTGTCTTAAAAATATGTGTTTTAGTGAAAGGAAGTTTATTTTGACTGCATAGAGTAATGTAACTCCCCAAAATTTTCAACATTAACATTCTGTTGCATTAAAATAAGCAGTAATAAGTTTAAAAATATATTAAATAGAAGGAATAGTTCAGATTTACTCTATCCTTATGGGATTATATGGAAGATTAAGATTTTTTTGTGCTGGAAAAGACATAGAAGGGGCAGATAGATGTGTTTATGTATTTAAAGGGTAATCATGTTAAAAAGGAGTTCTATTTGTTCTGTTTAGCTCCCAAGAGCAGATGTTGAGGTATTTGGAATTTTTTAAACAAAAAATTTAGATTTTAAACAAATCACAGTATGGATTGTACTGATCATTAAAACTTTCCCCTCATTAGAGATTTTAAACAGAGTCTGGACAATTACTGAATTTGTTTCGGGGGGTTTATTTGCTGGGTATTGTGGACAATATGACTTCTGAGGCATTTTCCTATCATTTTCTTTCATTCTCAGGGGGTTGTATGAAATAATCTCTAATGTTTCTGTTTGCTCTAAATTCTAGGATTCTTTCATTTTAATCTGTGATTTCATTCCACCAATTAGATCAATAAACAGAGGTGATTACTCTATGCCAAACACTATGCTGGATATCCAAATACAAAGAACAATCCCTATTCTCATGGAGCTTAGATTCCAGGGAAAGAGCATACTCAAAAATATGATGAGTGAAGAGGAGGGAGGGATCACTTCTATTTATGGGCATCAGGATTGTAGCATTTATATTGGGTTTTGAAGGATGGATAGAATTTTGACTTATGGGTATATGAGGAAGTTCCACTAAATCACAGTAATTAAGTATAGACAAAGATCTGGAGGTAGGTAAATGGGGTAGTAGTTGACATCATGAATGAGGAAAGGAAAAGTCTGGGAAATAAATTGAAGGTTTATAATAGGGAGGAGAAATTACAATAGTGGCAGAGCATAGAAATTATCCAGTAATAATATAATAATAACAAGAACAACAATAACAATAACTGCTAGTTGTGTAGCATTTTAAGGTTTACAAAATACTTGGTGAATATTAGATCATTGTCATCCTCACAACAATGCTGGGTGGTATTTACTGTGATCCTCATTTTACAGATTAGGAAATCTAGCCACAGATTAAGTGATTTGTCAAACACTTAAAAGTCCCTGAGGTCACAACTGAATTTAGTTCTTCCTGACTTTAAGACTAATGTGTGATATGCCATTACACATAGCTATAATATTATTAATTCTATTAAATTCTAGGTCAAGGAGCTACCTGAATACAAACTCCTATCTTGAAGGGACCAAGTTGTCTTTGTGAGTCTGGCTCTTGGAAATTTCTGACCCATGTGTAGGTGGGAGATTTTTTTCATACACAGCAAATGTGGAAAGGGTAGAATTGTCTTTTAAGAGGTACCCACAGAGAACTGGCCTCAGCAAACAACTTCAGGTCACAGCAGCATCCCAGGATATAATTTGTCCAGACATCTCATAATTAGTCTATTTCTACACTATTTACCATCCATGCTAGAAAACAGACATGGCATCTGCACAAGCATTTCACATTCATTGAATCAGAACTTGCCTGAGCTAGTACCAGGATGACCTGTGTAGATCCATGGAGTAAGAACCAGACAGGTAGGGGGTTCAGCACTCAGAGATATTTTCTAGTCAAAAGACAGCTCTTTGATCATTTAGCAGTAGATATTCAATTAAAAACATAACCTTTTTTGAGTATTTTTAACTCATAGGAATTTTGAAAAAATACAGGGTATTATGTATAATCCTGCTAACATAAAACACTAATGTGTGTCTGCATTTTTTTTCTTTTTGCTTGAGGGATAATTGGCTGGTAGGCAAACACATGTCTTAGAAAAATCAGTATCTTAAATATAACCTTATACACATGTTTCTAAAGAATACATGTATTCATGCATATTTCCTTTAATAATAAAGTTTTTAGCAATTTCCAGTCTTATGGCCCAGTGAGTATTGTCACAGAAACAAAAGACACCTACTAGACAATCAAGCTAAGAAGGATTACAAACATATACTGGGTTTAAATATTTTCAAGGTATCTTCATATTTAATAAGAAAAATAAGAAAAACCATGCGTACTGCACTTTAAAAATCTGCATAATGCTTTATATAATTTGATTTATTTGAACATCACAATAGTGTTATGAGATGAGTTGCACAATAATGATATCTTCACTTTACAAATGAGGAAACTGAGGCTCAGATAAGTCAAGTTTGCAATAGTTTGTACATGTCAGAGGCAGGATTTGAACCCAAGTCTTTCTGATACCATATCTAGCATCTTCTCCATTACCAACTCATAGGCACAATCTGAAATTCTTACAAAGTATGTTTTGGCATAAAATCTTATTCATCTGGGGTGGTTAGGTGGTGCAGTGGATAGAGTACCTACCCTGGAGTCAGGAGGACCTGAGTTCAAATCCGGCCTCAGACGCTTAATAATTACTTAGCTGTGTGGCCTTGGGCAAGCCACTTAACCCCATTTGCCTAGTAAAAACCTAAAAAAATCTTATTTAATCTTCTTCAAAATCTTTTGAGCATTATGCCTTTTTTCTACATCTTCCATGAGAGTTTCTATGTGTTGCAGTGACTTAAGTCATTCAATGTCTGGTATCTAATTTTCTGGTTATGAACATTATCTTTTTTTGTTCTTCCTTGATATTTAGATGGCAGATATGGGTAAGATTTGGAAGAACTTGATCTCTGGTAGCATAGTCTTCCAAATTTCATGATGCTGACCATGAGACAAAGATATATATATATATATATATATATATATATATATATATATATATATATATTGGAAATTTTGGGAAAGAGTACATCTATTCTTAACCAGGTTTTGTGAGAAAATGAAAACCCAAATAAGTTAACAGACTCATCCAAGGACATACAGTTGTTAAGTATAAAAATCAGAATTACCACATACTATGTTATTCCAGAATCCTGCAACCAAAGAAAAAGGGAGCTTGCCAAGAGGTATTTTTAAATGATTATAGGGAAACAAAATCAATGAAAGATTTCCAAAGATATCAAAATTATATTTGAAAGATATTTTCTCAGGCTAACCCCAAATTTGTGTTTGGTGCTCTTTATGTGACAGTCCTTTGAAGTTTCCAAAGTGATTTAGATAATTTAGCTCTTTTGTGTACTCTACTTTCTTCCATTCTCCCTTTTTCTAGCAGCTGCCCAATGTCCTCTTGTGTTCCCATTTTTGCTCACATATCTATGCTATATCATCTAATCCTTTCCTTAGAAGCAACTTTATTTAATCTCTTTCCCAGAAAGTCTATTCTTTTCCCATTTTTCTAGGACTTATAGTATGCTTATAAAAATATTTCATTAATTCACATTAAGAGATATAGGATCATAGTTTGACCTGGGATTATATTAATACTTTAGAAAGAGATTTCTAAGCCTTAAACCAAAGAAGTGATAAAAGATGGGGATTTGGGGTCAGTGTGGCAATCCTATGCATGGGGTTGGCTTGACCTTAATGTATACTTGATATGACCTGAATGTTGGAATGTTGCTCAAAGAAGAATCTCCAGGGTTCATATTGATTCTAAATTCCTATGTTGTGTTTAAGGGACTATTTTCCCTTTTAGTGAGGTGAACAGTTTCTCTGACTCCTTCTCTGACTCCAAGATTTAATCACAAATGATTTCTAAATGAATTATTGTTTGAGAAGTCTTTGTCATAATTATAGTATGAAAAAGTATAACCCAATGCACAACTGCTTTATTCAATTTGGAATTTTATTAAAGGATATGGTACAGATGAACAGATTTTAGATGATCAGCAGGTGGAAGGAATAGAGTTGCTAAAAAGCATCCCCCAATACTATTTAGGTCCTGTGAAATTCACCTTTATACCACCATCTAACACACCAAGAAGAATGTCATTGTCCATGTGAATTTTGCAGTGAAAAGTAGAAATACAAAGTGAGTGTCTTATTTCAGTTCTTTATATACACTTTCAGTTTGTGCTATGTTCCTGATGTATAATCAATTCTGTACTTCAAGATATATGTCCTGGGAGACTTGAAATTGTGAATGACTAAGACTAGAACTGTTAGACTCAGTACTCTATAAGAAAGATTGGCTTTTGTTATGCAAGGACCTTTAGCTGGGATCTTGAGAAATCCATCTTCATTATATGTACAAAACTATGAGGCTTTCCCTTGCTGGAAGATAGTCATTATCTAAGTAGCTAGAAAAGAGATCTCTCAAAGTAACTCAGGAATCTAACAGGCTGTAAAAGAAAACAAAAGGGCTGTTAAAATTTTGAAGACCAAACAAAAAGTTTATCAGTAAATTAATTGATCTATTTACCCATTTATCCCTCCATCTATCATCTTTCATCTCTCTTTTTATCTCTCTCTATATATGTGGATATTTTTGTAGATATAGATATATAAGTAAATGTATACACACATATGATATAGATAGATTAAATTCATTTCTGTCTTTGTCCCTATCTCACCCCCAAAGCAAAGTAGGCTCATGTGGCTATGAGCAATAATGTTTTAATTTAATGAGTGTGTAACAGGAGTGTGTAACAATGTAACTTTTAAATATTCTCTTGTGTAGTATTTTGCTTGTCTTCTTTCTGCATGAAAAACCATATTCTTTAGAAAACCACTTTTAGAAGTCAAAAGAATTTTCAAACTTTCCTTTAAAACCAAAGACAGAAAAGAGCAAGAGCAAAAACTTCAAATGAGGCACTTGGAATTATCAGTTAAGAGAATTATGGTATGCTTTTGTTGAACAAATGTAGCCTCAGAGGCCTGATTCAGCACTTAATTCTACTCTTTATAAAGTGTTTCACATTGTCTGAGTTTCTTTTATTGTCCTGTGATCTTAGGGTTTCCACATATTCTTATCATAACAAATGTAGTTTTCATTCCAAGAAATAATCAATTGAAAGCAATGTTCATTCACTTTTTATTACTGAAGCAAAGAATAGTCTTTGACAATACAAAAAACCCCAAAATATAGCATTTGACAGTACAAAATAAATTCTTTAAATTCTTTTGAAGGTCATCTCTTACCTGTTTCATGGGGTGGGAGTGGATTGGTAGGAAATATCACAGACTCTTTAACAAATAGTTTCACACAACTACTGTCATAGACTGTTTGAATATTAGAGGTCAACTACCTCTACCTGTTAATTTTGCAAATGTGGAAAATTGATCCCAGAGAAATAAAGGATCAGAAGTCCTTGGGAATTACTTTATGCTAATAAAACTTTTCCCATTAATTCACAATAAGGGATATAGTTTCAGAGTATTAGAACTAGATATTCTAGAATTATTTTTTAAAAGTCAGAATTTGAATCTAGCTATCCTGACTCCTGATCCATCATTCTTTCTATATTATAACACAAGGCAACTGAGTTGCCCAGTGCATAGAGTACTTGGCCTAGACTCAGAAAGACCTGAGTCCAAATATGACCTCAGACACTTACTACTGTGACACTGGTAAAGTCTTTTAACTTCATTTGCCTTAGTTTCCTCATCTAGAAAATGTGCTGGAGAAGAAAAAAGCAAAATATTCCAGTGTCTTTGCCAAGAAAATTCCAAATTGGGTCATGAGTAGTCAGATCTGACTTAAACAACAACATATAACATTACCTCTGGATGAGGGAAGACTATGTTTTGTGAGAAAATAAAGTCATTGACTTGCAGCTGCTAAGAAGGCATCAAAAAACTGACGTAAGAAACACATCTGATCTCCAGGCCCAATAAAGAACCTTCCAAGCATGACTCTAGTGGCCAGAACCTGAGGCTTTTCCACTTTCTCACTGTCAAAACATTAGAATTAATTGCCCCCGGGTTTCTTGATTATCTGCAACACAGCTGCCGGGTAGACCACTTGAAAAATGAGCAGGCATCCTCCACGCACACTTCAAAAGGTTTGTTTTCAGAAAATGGGCAAAATTATTGCTGAGCCGTCTCTGGCCTACTTACTGCACTTGTTCAACTATCACACACAATTGGGCCCCTGTTGCTTTTATATCACTGGGTAAATTGTTATTTGGGTTTTTTGTCACACCATTTTGCTTTACATAACTGAAGTGTTTTGGTGACTTGCACCCCATAACCCTCCTTTCTTTGTCCTCTGTTTACAAAAGGCTTATTTTATTTTTGTGTGAATAGAGAAATAATGGCTAGCCCTACTTAGCATCAGAATTTAAGAAAAGTTTCATCGATAAAGTTGCTTTTTCAATGAGATGTTTTATTCCCTTTGTGCCTCTTCCTAATTTAACCAATCCTGTGGGCTACAACTAAGTAGCAAATAGTGAGAATAATGAATCCCCCTAAAGTGGTCACATTATTTGAATTTGCACTGTTTGAACCAATAGTAATGTTATATAATTAAAACTTTGAACAGTGAAAATTTGAATGTGACTATTTAAAAGGATTCATTATTCCAACCAATCAGCATTTCCTGAGGAAGGTTTCATCAATGGACTTTCCCATACCTGTAATTAAATAGAAATGGAAAAAAACCTATTAAATATGGTTTCTTTTCCTTTTTTCCTGATGTGGAAATTCAGGAATCAAGAAAGATAGCAGGAAGGACTACAGTTCATATTTTATGTCACAAAAATCTTTCTTCATCCCAAAAGTCTTTACAAACACCAGATTATCCTCCCTACAATGGTCAGTCTTCCAGTTATAATTACAGTCAATCCTCTTATCAATCTGATTGTGGTTTTCACAAGAGAAGACATGGCTTCTTCACTTGACTTTACCTCTCTCAGCTTCTAGTCTGGCTAGGAAGATAGTTGACATTTATCATGTGTCATTGCATACTGAACTTACATAAATGAGTAAGGTACTAATATTATTGAATAATCTGGAACTATCTCTTCATTTATGAATTGTCTGTTTTTAACGACCATGTGACTTCTAGTTATTCCTTGCCTTTTCTAGAAAAGAAGGGAAATGGGCAATTAAGGAAAGCACCAGAACTGGACACAGAGAGCACCCTCAGTGTTTTATGGAAAATTATCTTTTGTCTAGGTGTTCCAGAATATTACAGAACATTGTCATTAGAAACTCTTATTTTCAGTGTTCATTTGGAGCAGTATGATTATCTGTACTATGCTAAGTAGGGTACAAGAAAGTTTTGTGATTGCCTTGGTTTATTGTCTGATAAATTTGAAAAATAACCCTGTCTCTCCTATATTGCTTTTTATTTGGTCACATTAACACTTTGAAAAATGAATTTTAAAAATATCATGTACTTTTCAGGCATATCATTTAATAATGAAAATTGAATGAGATCCATTACCTTTCATAGCTGGGGCTAGAAAATTATTTCTTAACCAAATATCTCACAAAAGATAAACTAAGTAATTTGGTTATATGAAATAGCTTTGCGATGAACAAAATCAATGCAACTAAGATTATAAAAAGAATCTACCAATGGGGGGAAATCTTTGCATTAGATATGTCTGATACAGGCTATACATAAATATACAAATAAACACATATACACACTTAAAGTATAGATAATCTAACACAAATGTAGCAAGCCAAGAACAATTTCTTAATAGGCACAAAGGATATAAGCAAATGATTTTTTTTAAAAAGGAATTGTGCACTATCAACAATTTTAAAAGATTATTGTAAAACATTAATTAAAAAACCCAAATATGAGACACACATTCAAATAATTGTAAAGATAATAAAATATGGCAATAATCAATGTCAGAAGGACTAAAAAAATGTTACTACATTATTTGAATTATTCCAAGTATTCTAAAAAGCAATTTGAAATTATATTCAAAAGTAATTAAAATTCTCAGTCACACTAAAGGTACCAAGACAAAAATTAAAAAGTCCTTGCCCTCATGGACCTTGAATCCTGTGGGGGAAATATAATATATAAAGTTATATGCAAAATAGATTCAAGTAATCAGGGTACCAACAGCTGAAGGGAATCAGGAAATTCATGAATATAGGTTACAATTGAAATGAATTTTAAAGAAAACAGAATTCTGTGGGGCAGAAAAGTGTAAAAGTGAATTTCAAGATGGGGGGGCATAATAGAAGTAAAATGGCAGGAAAATTAAAAAATGAAATGAGTTTTTCAAGGTAGCATTATCCATTTTGTACTATTCTCCCACCTTCCACACAAACAGGTTACATTCCCAGAGGGTTCCTGATGGTTTCAATTCTAGGGATAGTAACTCCTTATCCTTGCTGGTGTACTTGCCATTAACAATTCATCATGCATAATAATAGCAACCACAACAGTAATATAGTAATAATAATAATAATAATGTTTGTCCTTAATTTTTGAAAAATACCATAACATCAAGGAGGTAATGGCATGACAAGCATGTGAATTAGTTTTTAGTGAGGGGTTGCTGTGCTAAGTCATCAAACTCACTTTGTCCTCCAGAACCATCTGAGTCCAGTGAATAGAATCAAATCAGGAAGACTGGAGATAGCCCTGGATGTGAAGCATTTAGGTTTAAGTGAGTTGCCGAAGGTCACACAGTTATGAAATTCAGGTGACTGAGTTTAGATTTGAATTCCTGTCCTCCTGATACCAAGGTCAGTACTCTGACCAGTGCTCTAACCACTGCACCACCTAGCTTCCCCAGGGATGTATAAGGAACAATATAAAGACCCAATTCACTGGACTATGGACTTGTGAAGGGAATAATGTAAAATAATGATGGAAAAGAAGATGGAGTACAGACCCTGGAGTCAGGAGTTCCTGAGTTCAAATCCTGCCTCAGACACTTAATAATTACCTAGCTGTGTGGTCTTGGGCAAACCACGTAACCCCATTGCCCTGCAAAAATAAAAACCTAAAAAGAAGATAGAGAATAGTCTGTGAAGGTATGGGGAATTTACATTTGCTCCTAAAGGTAATAGGGAGAAATTGTAGTTAATTGAGTAGCCAACATGGTTAGACCTGAGCTTTAGAAAAACTATTTCTGCATTTGTGTAGAGACTGATTGGAGTAGGGCAAGACTTGAAGCAGGGAGATCAATTAGAATGTCATTACATTAGTTTAGGAGACATTTTTGAAGTCCTGAATGAAGATGGTGGCTGTGTCAATGAAAAGAAGGAAAAATAAAATAATTTGTGATAATATTGATGAGATAGACTAATTAATTTGCTATATGGGATTGGTTATGTGACCTAAGGGAGAAGGAAGATTAAAGAATGACATTAAGGTTGCAAAACTGGGAGACAGGAAGTAATTCAGAAATTTAGAAAAGGAGTGAGTTTTCCAGAGGCAGCCACTAGCCCCCTTGTGCTACTCTCTCAACTTCTCTAGGATCCCTGATTGCAAGGTAGTCAGTCACTCCTAGTCCTTTGGCTCACCAACCCTGGCTCATGTATTTCCCATTAACAATTAATTAGCTAGTAGATCTGAAAGTCTGTCTCCTTTGTAGAGAGTGCCATTTGCATTCCCATGGTCTTCTCTCCACAACCCATTAGTGATTTTGTTTTCCTTCTGAAATTAGGCTGTTTATACTGATGAGGGATAAACATTAAGATTCACTAAGTGAAGGTGTTTAATTAGAGTTAGGTAGATATTTCTAGTGCTACCAGCTGGATACTTTGTCTTCTACTGGTCCTGTGACTCTCCCTCAAAGCCATATGACAACAATGGGGTTGATGGGGGAAGAAGAGAGAGAAAGTTCTTCCTCCAGAGTAATCTTTCTTTATCATCTCCTCTTCTCTTGGAATCTGATTGGGATGTCACCTGCTCTATTGCTAGATGCCATAAGAAAAGAGGAAAGTGAGTCACAGTCCTTCTTCCCCTTTTGCAAGGGTAGGAAGCAGCTGTAGGATGTATCAATACATTTTATAATTGCTCTGGGTCTTGACTGCTCCAAACTCCTTTGGACCAAACTATTTAAAACCTTCAGAGAAATGGGTAATTTGTTTTCTTAGCCAATTGTATTATTCTTCTCTTGAGTCAATTGGAGCATAAATACATCTTGTTTACACCTTAAGACTACATCATATGAAACTACATTCTACACATATATCACATGCATTGGGAATACAAACCACATCCTCTTTCTACTACTTTTTACTCTCCCTGTATTTAAACATTTACTGTCTCCAGAAAATCAAATAGACTGCTTTGGGTAATGTCCACAGTTTCAAATTTTGAAATTCTGTGAATTCAGCTAAGTTGACACTCATGTAATTCAGTAGCAAGACTTGGATTTGTAACTACCTGGGTGGCCTTGAGCAACTCACATAACAAATTTGAACCTAAGAAGACTAGATTCCAGGGCAGTCAGATGACAAAGTGACTGGAGGTAGTAGGAGGATGGGAGTTGGAATCTGGTCTCAGGCATTTGACATTTACTAGCTATGTGACCTTGGCCAAGTCATTTAACCCTGATTTCCTCATTTCCAGAGTCATTTCAGTCATTCTGATTCATATCTGATCATTGGACTGAGATGGAAGAGAAAATGAGACTGGTGATTTAGCAATACAACACCCCCTCACTGAAATCCATTTCAAACCCTAACCTCCCCCGATCACATGATCCTTCCTTGAGTATGAAGGACAAACATCATCACCATCATCAATGGGCCTAGATTACATGAGCTCTGAATCCTTTTTAGTTTGAGGTTTAGGATAAGAGAGAAATATAGACAGTCAATATTGTTATACCACAAGACAGAACTTGTCAGAATCTGTCCTGCACTGGTGAAGTTATCAAGAGTTCAAGGGTTTCTTTATGTCATGATAAGACATTCAAGGGAAACTTTCATGGAACAGTATTTAAGGAGCAATGAAGGCTAATAGACCTCAACTAGTTTATCATTTCATTATACAAATAAAATATTTGTTTCAAGTGATAACCTTTGGCCTCTATTTATACATGTAGATAGAAGAAGAGAAATAATGGTCTCTACTAGCAAAGTAAGGAATAGAGAAATTTGTCTTTAGTTCCCTACCACACCACTTTCCTGCATTCATCCTACCTCTTCTATAACTCCTAGAATTATATAAATAAACTGAGTTGAACACTTTGGTTCCATATGTAGATCTGTTCTCCTCCAGCAGAACTCCATAATTCAAATTCTATTACTATTCCACTCCCCTCTTCCAAAACTCTTCCCTGTTCTATTCTCCTTTTCTAGATGACTGGGTAATGTGTTAAAGCAATTCATGAAAAGTAAATAATAGTTAAAAAGGAGAAAAATAGTGTAAATTTTCCAAACAATGTCTGTATTTCTAACCAGGAACTCTTGAGGACATAAAGGAAACTACTTAATGATGGAATAATAAGGATAATAGTTTTTAAATATAGTTTTAAAATAGCTTTAAATTTTAGTTACATATTGTGGTACATGTTATGAATCATTGACACCTTATAAACTGATTCTAAGTCTTTCCATAAATTCCCCATAGAATATTTCCAACTAATTCCAATATAACAATTGTCCTGTCTACTTGTCATCCTTTTCTCCCTCTACATGACTGTGATAGCTCAATTTTCAGTCATCTAGGTCTGCTACAATATTTTAAGATCCATTCTTTCATTCTCAGGTTTATCTTTGCATTGAAGTCCTGAAGTTCCAAAGTATTTTTACTTGAACTTGAGGGTCTTATCATCTATAATTATTCATCCTATGCAACAGATGATGGAATATAAAATTATAATTATTCTAATAAGTTCATCATGGGCATCATAATTCCAGAAAATGAAATTTCTCATCATTTGACATATCAACAGCTAGGTAGTTATTAAGTGTCTGAGGCCAGATTTGAACCCAGGTACTCCTGACTCCAGGACCGGTGCTCTATCCACTGTGCTACCTAGCCACCCTGACATACCAGTTTTCCAAATTTCATTTTTACCCCTCCAGGAGAGCCTATGTGCTTTCCTTCCATTTAGATTAAAAGATTTTAGGTATTCTTGATTGATTTAAAGTGAGAATAACAATTTGGGTGTAATTCAGTGTTACTGGTGAAGAGAAACTGAATGAATGATATGAGTATTTGTTTCTTATTGTAAGAGAGTAAACAGTTTATATTTAGATTTTAATTAATATTTTTAGAAAATCTAAAAATATGGCAAGGTTCTTAATACCCTGTGCCATAACCATCTCTGATAAAACACAAGGGATGCAGATAAGATAAAAGATCATTTTGTGTTCCAGTAAGAGTTTCACCAACATCTAGCCTGGTCTTTGATTAGAAGACACAGTCTGTCATGGGAACAGCAATCAAAGCTTATCCATCACCACAGAAATTGTCAAACCTTGGGCTCTAGTGACAAAGCCTTGCAGAACTGATGAAATAGTATGGTTGCCTCCACTATGATGAGAGACAGAGAAGAGCTTATGTGAAAGACTATAAAGAGGAATAGTAAAAAAGCTAAAGAGTTTGAAGTTTTATAGCACTTAGTAGTTGTAAGATGTTCTTTCATTTATTTTCCCTACCTATAGATATACCAACAAGACTTTGTCCTGTGCACTTTTCTCATGGATTCAATTGTCATGTCTATTGTTTTTTTTATTAGTTTTTATTTTTGCAAGGTAATGGGGTTAAGTGGCTTGCCCAAGGACACACAGCTAGGTAATTATTAAGTGTCTGAGGTCAGATTTGAACTCAGGAACTCCTGACTCCAGGGCTGATGCCCTATCCACTGTGCCACCTAGTTGCCCCTCTATTGTTCTTTTTAAATTGAATATGCTACACTTGTCTCAAACTCATCATGCCCCAAATAGAATGCATTACCTTTCCCAAAATCCACCCTTCCTCTTAACTTTTCTATAACTAATAAGCCCATCATGACCTTTCTAAGTCACCTATTCACGATGTAGCAGCTATCTTTATTCACTTTAATTTTTTTCACTCACTCAATTCTTAAATCTTGACATTTCTAAATATTTCTGTTATTAAATTGTTTTCAATATTGTCTTATTTTCCATGAAACCATTTGGGGTTTTCTTGGCAAAGATGTTGAAGACCTTTGCCATTTCCTTCTTTACTTCATTTTATAGGTAAACAAGGTTAAGTGATTTGTCTAAGATCACATGGCTATTAATTATCTGAATCCAGATTTGAACTCAGGGCAAAGAGTCTTCCTTATTCTAGGCCCCCACTCTATTTATTATGCCAACAACTGCTATCTCTACAACATGCTTGAATAAATTCTCTTTACTAACATAGCCATCATCCTATTTCAAGCCCTTATCATCTATCACCTAGTATATTGAAGTAGCCTTCAAATTTTACTTCCTGCCTCAAGTCTGTCACCACTATAATTTATCTGTCATAAGACCACTAAAATGATTTTCCTAAAGCAAGGGTCTAACCTTATTATTCCTTACTATACTAAACAAGTATCATCTCTGCATTGTAATATAAGTACTTCTATTGGACATTTAGAGTTCTTTACTACTTGTCCCACTTCTTTCTTTTCAGTCTCCTCATACATTTTTCCTATCCAGGTATACTGTTCTGCTTGTGATTCTTTGGTTCAAATCAGTTTATGACGGTTTGATATTATATGTTCTATACTCTAAAATCATATTTGACTTTCATAATCTATGAGACTGTACATTCCTTCAGGGCTTGAACCATTATATATTTGCCTTTGAATCCCTAGAACCCAGTCTGTACCAGTGACTGCTTAAAAGATGCATGTAGATATATTGAGTGTTTATTTCTTTTTGAGGTTCATTTAATAAAATGTTTAAACCATGTAACCTAAGTATTAGGATCATGATTTTATAGATAAATTAGTTCACTTTAAAATAGCTAGTCAAAAACAGAGCTCAAAATAAAACAAAATCTGACTTCTAAAATTATTTCTATGATACCGTATTTCATCTAATGAAAATAAAGGAAGTTTGGGGGTATAGGGTCTTCTGATATCTCTCCATACAAAGCAATAACAAAGTTCTCCTTTATAGAAGGTTGACACAGTTTTGCTTAATTAGAATTTTTGCCTTTAAACTTTTACAACAGCTAAAGTATTTTACATAATTATGCTAAATAAACTTTGGTCTGACCAGACCTAATATTTGATTTCTCTTCTTAATTTAATTTGTCAAAAGCATTCTGTCATTTCTCTATTCCTTTCTGAATCTTTATGCATTCCAAACTAAATGTATCAAAAGAGATGAATAGAATTCATGACATGATTTCTTATGGTTGATATACTAGAAAAAAATTGACAATATTTTTTATTTAATGTTTGCATCCAGAAGTTCTACTTGAATAGAGTAAGGAATTGATTAACTAGTCTTAAATTTAATCAATTGTTGCTATCTGAAGTACAATAAGAAGAGATCATTTAATTACAAATATACATCTCTTGAAGTAAATATCAGTTACAGAGAACTTGGCTTATAATATATCAAAACATATATAAGTATAACATACTGAATTTTATATATAAAATAATCAGAAAAATCTACCTATACACAAATGTACATATATTTGTATTTTTCATGAACTATATTAGCTATATATAATCTTTTCAACTGGCTAAAAAATTAGGCTTATTCTAATTTCTATACAGAAAAATATTTTGATTTCATCTTCTGCATCCTTTAGCATAATAGTCTTGTTAGTTGCAGAATTTGCTAGTTAAGTGTTTTACCTGTTAACTATTCTAAATTCAATTCAACAACATCGCATTTTTGGGTACACCCATTTATGTTTAGCATATCTCTCTAAAACTAAAATTTAAAATGTCTTGAAACAAATTTTTATACATGACACTGTAGTAAATGTTGGGGAATAAAACAAAAGTCTCTGGACAGAGGGTACTGATATGGCTGTATGTGAGGATGAAAATATTGCATATATACATTTAAGTATATTTCCAATATGCTCTATACAATGTAATGTACAAGTATTTTGAGAGAGAAAGAGAAAAAGTGATACAGAGGGAGACAGAAAGGGACAGAGAGAGACAGATAGAGAGTAACAGAGAGAGACAGTGAGAGACAGAGAGAGACAGAGAGACAGAGACAAACAGAGAAGAAGAAAGGGTTAACAACTGGAGTGAACTAAGAAAGGCTACATATAGAGTGTAGAAACTGAATTGAGCTTGGATGGAATCTAATGATTTTGCAAAGTGGAGATAAGTTAGAATTATACTCCACACATGGGAGATCACTTGTCCAATGGGCCAGAGGCAAGAGAAGGATAGTATGTCAATGTGAATAAAATAGAAAGTGGGTAGAGGAGAGAAAAGATTTGAGTCTCTGCTACTGTCAAACTGAATTTAGAAAAGTGAAATAGAACCAACTAGTTAAAAAAAAAAAGAAATGTTCTAAATCCCTGATGTTACACAGAACAGAAATCAAGTCAATTATGTTTTAGAGTCTCTGAAATTTTCAATATTGCTTGATTATAACACACTTGATAAAATCAACTCGCTTTAATAGATGGGAAAAAAAGAGAGAGAAAAAAATAACTCAGCACATGGGCCAAGAATATTATGGGAATAAGTACTTTCAAAAAGGGTATCTTCATAGGCATGGTTTTCTGAACTCTTGTTTTTACAAGGTCTCTTTGGTGATTATGAAGCTTCAATGCATCAGTGCATGAGAAAATAAATAGAGACACCTAAATTAATATCATTTCTATTCATGGCATAAAGCAAGTAAATAAATAGTTGTTCAACTGAAAAGAGAAAAATTGAAAGAGAAATAATTTTCATTCTCCTAAGTAGCTATTACCATCAATATGAAAAAGAGAAAACTACTAAGTAGGTCTATGATTCTGTTTCCAAAATAATAGTAATAATAATGATTATAGCTCACATTTCCATGGTGCTTTACCATTTAGAAGATCCTTACCTCACAATAACTGTACGGGGGTAGGAAATATAAGTATTGTTAGCATTACAAAACTGTTGAAATAGAAATTCTTAGAGTTAAAAGTAGCTTGAATAAATTTGTCATTCTTGGTAAGTAGCTAAGGCAAGATTACAACTTATGTTTTCTGATTTCAAGTTGAGTGCTGTCCCCACTCTATCTGAATGGTTTTCACACATCCAATTCACATTACTAAGCTAGTATAATTTATGCATATATAATCATATTTTAAAATCTTCTTTTCTTTCTTCCACAGAATACTTTTAAATAGCTTAATGTGTTGACAATCATCAAGGGCTATGTCATAACATCAAAAAATGTCAATACTCACATTTATTTTATTTTTCTCATTCTTGACATGCATCACATTAATTATCAATTCTAATAATAACAGATTGGGATAGGTATCACAAAAAGACTCAATATTGTCATTTAGAATGTACAAAATAGAATCCAAATGGAAAAATAATTCCATATAGAGGAAAAGATTATCCAAAATGCTCATCTATAGATGACCACGTGCAAATTACAAAAATTTGCAGAATTTGAGAGTTGAGAGGTACTTCAGAGATTATTATCCAGTCGAAAATATATATAATAAAAGAATCCAAGTATTTATTCAGTCTTTCCTTGGTGACCTTCAAAGAAGGAGAACACAACTGAAAGCATTTCATTGTACTTTTGGATAGCACTAATGATTAAGAAATATTTTCCCCTCAATTTCAAGTGTGAATCTGCCTCTCTAAAAATTTTTCACAGATTTCATCTGATTCTGCCCTTTCAGGCCAAATAGAATGTTTTATTCCTTCACCAAATGTTAAACCCTCAAATATTTAAAGATGACTATTTTCATCCTCTATCCACTCCCAAGTATTTTTATTTCTAGGAGAAACTAATATTTAATAAAACAAAGTATTATAACCAATTTGAGTCTAGAAAATAAGTGCCCCAGGAAAAAATGATTCCTAAATGAGATTCATAATTTCTCCAGAGTTTAATTTCACTCTAGAGCAACAATGTGAATGAAAATAGCCTATTCAGGCTATGATAAGCAATTGTATAGACAACTTACACACACTTTAGATAGATATGTATAGATTGGTACATACATATCTATGTATATATTATGTGTATGTGTATGAACACATACATTTATAATGGATAGTCAGTCAACTGCAAATGACTTGGAATTGAATGAGAAAAGCTAAAGTTTAGCTAAAATCATAGCTAAGGTTAAGTGAAATCTTAAGCTGCATTTAGAAAATTCAGCAGTGCTTTTTTTCATTCTTAATAGTATTTCATTTTGGCAAGATTTTGAGTTGCATATTTTTCTCCCTCCTTCTTTCCCCTCCCACCTGTTCAAGACAACAAAGAGTGTGATACAAGTTATATACATATAATATGTTAGTTATTTGACAATCATATCATGAATGAAGAATCAGAATGAAAATGAAAATCAAAAGAAAGAAAAAAATTAAAAACTGAAAATGGTATGCTTTGATCTGCATTCAGAATCCATAGTTGTTGTTGTTGCTGTTTTTTCCTGAATCTGGATGGTATTTTACATCACAAGTGTTTGATTGTTTTATTGTTAAGAAGAGTTGTTTATCAAAGGTGATAATCCACAATATTGTTGTTAATGTATGCATATTCTCCTTATTCAGCTCACTTCACTCAACATTAGTTCATAGAAGTCTTTACAGATTTTACTGAAATCCACCTACTCATGATTTCTTACTGAACAATAGTATTCCATCACGTTCTTATATCACAATTTGTTCAGCCATTCCCCAATTGATGGCATCCTCTCAATTTCCAATTCATTGCCACTACAAAAAGAGCTGCTATAAAGAATTTTGTGTATGTGGGTCTTTTCCCCTTCTTTATGATCTATTTGGGATATAGAGATATTGCTGAATCAAAGGATATGAGCAACTTTATAGCCCTTTGGGTATACTTCCAAATTGCTCTCCAGACTTGGTTGTCAGTTCACAACAATGATTTAGTATTCTAATTTTCCCACATCTTGTCTTTAGCATTTATCATTTTCCTTTCCTGTCATATAGGCCGATCCTGATGGGAATGAGGTAGTACCTCAAAGCTGCTTTAATTTGATTTTTTCAAATCAATAGTGATTTAGAGCATTTTTTTCATATGTCAATAGATGGCTTTAATTTCTTTATCTGAAATTACCATTATCTGAAATTAGCTTTTCTTTCATATCCTTTGACCATTTATAAATTTGAGATGACCTGTAGCCTTATAAATTTGAGTCAGTTCTTTATAGTTTTTTTCAGCTTTCTGTTTTCCTTCAAATATTGGTTGCATTGGTTTTGTTTGGGCAAAACTTTTAATTTTATGTAATAAAAGTTATTCATTTTACATTTCATAATTTCTCCCCCTGGTTAGTTGTAAGTTCTTCATTTTCGTAGATTTAACATGTAAGCTATTCTTTGCTCCCCTAACTGACTGAAGGTATTGCCCTTTATATTTAAATCATGTATCCATTTTGCTCCTATCTTGTTATAAGGGATGAGATGTTTGTAAGGAACTAGTTCCCTATCTTATTTTCCATTTTTTCCCAGCAGTTTTTGCCGAATAGTGAGTTCTTATGCCAGAAGCTGGAGTCTTTGGGTTTATCAAACAAAAGATTACTATAGTCACTTAGTACTGTGTCTTGCCTACCTATTCCACTGATCCACCAATTTAATTTTTAATCAGTAACAAATAGTTTTGATGATTGCTGCTTTTTAATATAGTTTTAGATCTTTTATGGCTAGACCACCTTAATTTATCTTTTATTTTTCATTAATTCCCTTGATACTCTTGACATTTCTTTCTTCCAAATGAATTGTGTTCTTTTTCCTAATTCCTAATTCCTAAATTAAAGCAATTTTTGGTAATTTGATTACTATGACACTGAATAAATAAAAAATTTATATAGCATTGCCATTTTTATTATATTAACTTGAACTTACTATGAGCAATGTGTATATTTCCAATTGTTTATATCTGTTTAGATCTGATTTATTTGTGTGAGAAGTGATTTGTCATTAAGTTCTTATAGTTCTATCGTTTGCCTTGGCAGGCAGACTCCCAAATATTTCACATTGTCTTTAGCTATTTTAAATGAAATTTCTCTTTCTATATATAGGTGCTGAACTTTGTTGGTAATAAATGATAATGCAGATGTTTTATGTGGATTTATTTTATATTCTGAATGTTTGCTAACATTATTTCAAATTGGGGGGTTTTTTTAGGTTTTTTTTTTTTTTGCAAGGCAAATGGGGTTAAGTGGCTTGCCCAAGGCCACACAGCTAGTTAATTATTAAGTGTCTGAGACCTGATTTGCACTCAGGTACTCCTGACTCCAGGGCCAGTGCTTTATCCACTGCACCACCTAGCCACCCCTCAATTTATTTTTTTAGTTGATTCTCTAAATATACCATCATATTATTGGCAAAGATTTGTTTCTTCATTGCCTACTCTTAATTATTTAAATTTCTTTTTCATCTCTTTTATCTCCTCAAGGTAACATTAATATTATAATATTGAATAATAGTGATGGTAACTTCTAACTTAGTCCCATTATATAGAATATTTGCTGATTGTTTTAGATTTTATAATTTTTAAGGAAAACTCATTTATTCTTATGGTCTCAGGGTATTTTGCTTATGACCTCTATATCTCTATCTGGCTTCCCCTCTATCAGTTCCCCTCCTTTTCATTTCTTCCTCCTACTTCTGCCCTGGCATCTGCCCTCCTTTTTATTAACCCCCATCCCTTTTCTTTCCACTGACCCTCATACTCCTCTATAGGGTGAGATACATTTCTATACCCAATAGAGTGTATATGCTATTTCCTCTTTGAGACTAATTTAATGAAAATATGGTTCAAACAATTTCATTCCTCTTTTCTTCTACTATTAGACTTTTGTGCCTCTTCATGTTATATAATTTCTTATTCTGCCCCCCTTTCCTTCTGTCCAAAAATAATCTTTTTTCACTCTTTAATATTTTTATATTATCTCATCAAAGTCCACATATACCCCCACCCTTTGTCTATGTATACTCTAACTGCCCTAACAAATATAGAGTTCACAAGAGTTATTAAGTATCATCTTCCTATTTAGGGATGGGAACAGTTTAATCTTACTGAATACTGTTGTTTTTTCCTTTCCTATTTACCTTTCTATACTTGTGTTACATCTTGTATTTGAAGGTCAAATTTTGTGATCTGGTCTTTTCATCAGGAATTTTTTTGGGGTTTGCTCACTTCTTTTCATCAGAAAAGTTGAAACTCCCCTATTTAAATGAATGTCTGTCTTCTGTCTGGAATGTTTAAGTTTATTTTTGTTGGGTGGTTCATCTTTGGCTGTGATCCAAGCTCCTTTGCCTTCAGGAGTATAATCTTCCAAGTCTTTCTATCCTCATATTTATTTTTCCAATTTTTCTTTTATCTCTCTTATTTGATTTTGAAAATCCTTTTTAAGTTCTTCCAAAAAAAGGTTTTCTGGATTTGAGACCAATTCATATTCCTTGTTGAGGCTTCACATAAAGACATTTTGCCTATCTCCTTTTCTGAGTTTGTGTTTTACTCCCCTCTGATTCTTTAGTAGCTTTCTATGTCCAGGGTCCTTTTTTTCCTGCTTTATAAAAATTAAGTTCTGCTCCTGGCTTACAGGGAACACTGTCTCCTTTTCTTGTGTTGGGGTCCATGGGACTGATCATTGGCTTTCTCGTCAGATTCTTCTGGCTTGCCCACTGCAGAATTGACTTGGTCTAGTTACACATGTTAGACCAGGGTTCTGAAGGTGGCAGTTTGCCTTCTTCATTGGAACTGGAGACCTCATAGCAGGATCAAAGGGCCTTTGTTGCTGATCTGTGCTGTGGCTAAGAAACTCTTGCTGGCTCACCCACATATTGTCTGTATTTGGCTATGTTTCCCTTTTAAAGGAGTGAGATAAACTTTTCCTGAAGTGCTTTTGAGTTAACAAGCTGGAAAATTGTTTCATTGCATCTTTTTGTAGACTCTATTGCTCCAGAATCTATTTAGATATTTGATTTAATGTTGTTTTTGAGGGAAACTGGGAAGAGCCCAGGCAACTTCCTGATTCTTCTCTGACATCTGGACCACCTCCCCATTTTAGGATTATTTATCTGGCAATGATGAACATGTTGGACTAAGAAATGAATACATAAGCATTAGGGCAATTGAAAGGCTGTTGGAATGAGGTAATCATAAAGTGATTCAAGAATGAAGAGAAATTGATGACTTACTCTGAAAGAAGAAGAAAAAAGAAGAAAATGAATAAGAACCAGAAGTACAAGATCAAAAAGAACAAGAAGAGGAACAACAAGAAGTTAAATAACAAGAAGAAGAAGAAGAACAAGAAGAGGAAGAAGAAGAAGGAAGAAGGGATAAAAGGTTCCAAAGAAGACTTCTTGTTGTTTAGTGGTTTCTGACTTTTAGTGCATCCTTTTGTGGTTCTCTTGAAAAAGAAACAAGGGCAATTTATCATCTCCTTGTTCAACTCCTTCTGCGGATGAGAAAATTGAGCCCAGGGTCACAGAATTTGATTTGATATTTGATATTTGATTCTAGGTCTTCCTGACTCCAGCTTTAGAGTTCTATCTACTGTGCCAACTTGCTGCCTGAAAAATGACTCCAAGATGACTGCAGTTTCAAAATAGAGGGTCCTAAATAATCACAATGGTTGAGAGTAATGATAGTGAAGCAATCATTTGTGTATATTAAGTGCCTACTATGTGTGCTAGGTTCTATGGATGGAAAAATGAAAATCAAACAATCCCTGTTATCAAGGAACTCACATATTTTTTTTAAATTTATATATTTATTTTCAAATAACTACTACAGTCTTTTGTGAATATAAACATAATCCTTCCTTCTCCCAGAAAGATAGAAAAACCTCAAGAAAAATAAAGTGAGAGAAAAAAAAATGTTCTACAGTCTGTGTTCAGATACCATCAGTTCTATCTCTGGGATGGATCACATACTTTATCATAAGTTTATCAATGAAGTTGATTCAATATTTCCCCCCCCACAGTTATGATTGCTAGCTGTATTTCCCTAAATCCTATTCCTCTAACGCTCCATTTAGTCTATTCTCTCTTTTCTTTCATCCTGTCCCACCTCCAAAATGTGTTGTATCTGAGTACCCTTTCCCACTATCTACCCTCTGTTCTATCACCCACACCCTCTCCCTTCCCCCTGTCCCCTTTCTCCTATCCCTTTCTTCAACCTTTTGCCTCAAGGTTAAGATAGATTTCTATACCTTATTTAGTGTGCTTCTTCTTTGAGCTGCTTCCAATGAAAAACAAGGCTCACTCATTTCCCTTAAACTTCCCCCCCTTCCAATCCATTGCAAAAGCTTTTTTCCTTGCCTCTTTTTTTTTAGGTTTTTTTTTGCAAGGCAGATGGGGTTAAGTGGCTTGCTCAAGGCCACACAGCTAGGTAATTATTAAGTGTCTGAGACCAGATTTGAACCCAGGTACTCCTGACTCCAAGGCGGGTGCTTTATCCACTGCGCCACCTAGCTGCCCCTACCTTGCCTCTTTTAATGAAATATCATAACCCATTCTTATTTTCCTTTGCCTTTCACCCAGTACATTGCTTTCTTGCCCATCAACTCAATCTTCATAATGTATTATACCTTCATATTCAGCTCCCTCCTATGCCTTGTCTATACATGCTCCTTCTAACTGCCCTAATAAATAAGGTGTCATATGAGTTATTAGTATCATCTTCTCATACAGGAATAGAAGCAGTTTGAAATCATTAAATCTTTTGAAATTTGCCCTTCCTGTCTACATTCTCTATGCTTCACCTAAGTCCTAAACTTGAAGATCAAACTTTTTGTTCAGCTCTGGATGCTTCAACAGGAAAATCTGAAAGTCCCTATTACTGATTATCTATCTTTTCCCCTGAAAGAGAATGTTCAGTTTTGCTAAGAATTTGATTCTTGGTTGTAATTTCTTTCTGGAATATCATGTTCCAAGTCCAATGAGCCCTTAATATAGAGGCTGCTAAATCCCGTGTGATCCTGACTATAGCTCCAAAATAATAGAATTATTTTTTGGCTGTTTTTAATATTGTCCCTTTGACTTGGGTGTTCTGAAATTTGGCTATAATATCCATAGTAGTTTTTCTTTTGGAAACTCTTTCAGGAGGTTATTAGTAGATTCCCTCAATTTCTATTTTACCCTCTGCTTCTAGAATATCAGTACAATTTTCCTGGAAAATATGAAGGTTACGCTCTTTACCTGGTTATAAAATTCTGAAAATCCAAATAATTTTTAAATTGTCCCTCCTGGATCTGTTTTTCAGGTTAGTGGCTTTTCTGATGAAATATTTCATATTTTCTTCTAGTTTTTTTTTTTGTTTGTTTTGTTATATTGTTCTTGAATTCTCACAAAGCCATCAGCTTTCCTTAGAGAGCTTTTTAATTCCTTTGCTATCTGGTCAATTCTGTTTTTTTAAGGTATTCTTCTCCTCATTGTGTTTGGACTACTTTTTCCATTTGACCTAAACTGGTTGATAAGATGTTCATTTCTTTTATTTTTTTTAATTCTCATTTTGTACAAATGTTTTTTTTACATTAATAATATATTCTTTTTTGAGAGTAAACGAAATACCCCCTCCCCCTATGAATATAGACTTGCTTGAGCGATAAAGTAAAGGGGAGTGAAAAAAAATTAAAATAAAAAAATAGTAATTGTAGGTATGGGCAGGTGGCGAAATAGACGAAGCACCAGCCCTGGAGCCACAAGCACCTGAGCCCACATCCAGCCCCGTAGACCCAACAATCACCCAGTAAGTGACATGCAAGTCAACTGATCCCCATTGCCCTGCAAAAACCAAAAAGAAGAAAAAAAAGACCCAAAATAAAATAAAATAGTGATATTAGGGGTGTCTGGGTGGTGGACAGAGCATTGGCCCCTGAGCCAGGAGCACCGAGGTCAAATCTGGCCTCAGACACCCAAAGATCACCCTGCTATGTGGCCTCAGGCAGGCCACCCAGCCCATTTGCCCTGCACCCTCCCCCAAATAATAATAATAAAAAATGTGCTTCAGTCTTTGTTCCACCACCAACAACTCTGTCATGGGTGGATCGCATTCTTTATGGTAATTCCATCGCAAAAGTTACTTCCATATTTTTCCAATGTTGACATTGCTGATCACAACTCCCTCCTTTCTTATTTCTCCACTACCATGTACTATATTTTCTCTCTCCTTTCACTCTGACTCTGCTGTAGGGTAGCTGAGTGGTGCAGCAGACAGATCCCTGGTCCTGGAGCCAAGAGGCCCTGAGCCCCCATACCACCCCTGAGGCCCAGAACATATCAGATTACTTGTTGTTTTGGGTAGTGGGGAGGTAAGAGAGAAAGGGAGAAAAATTTGCAACTTAAAATATTACAAAAATGAATGTCAAAAACTATAAAAGTATTTGGAAAAATAAAATACTATTAAGGGGGGGAAGATAAAACTGAAGGTATAAAAACAAACCAAAGTATTTTGGAAAATAAGATATTGAACCTTTGGGGGAAACCTTCATTTAAACAGTAGGAAATAGATTCATCAAAGGAAACTGGGGGTTGGGGGAGTGGAAGAATTCTCTAATACCTTTTTGAAGAATCAAGTCATAGAGAGAGAAAAGTGAATCCAGGATCACTGATACTTTTCAAAGCTACAGAGATAATAAAGATTTGAAAACCTAAGAAAATATCATAGACCAATTAGAAAAGCTGTCAGTGACCTAGGGTAGAGAGTGAAAATAGATTGATAAGTATGGAGGGTGACTGGGTGGTAAAGAAGTAGAGGAAGTGAATATGGATGATTGTTTTCTGCAGTTTTATATCATTTCATGGGAATCTCACTCATTAATTCTTCTTCCAAGTCTGTCTACCACTTCAGTATTTCCATGTTTACTTTGTCCTTCTCTAGTTCTGTGCCCATGGTCAAGTCTCTTCTAGCCTTAAAATAAAAATCTTTCCAAAAGGGCAATTTCCTCAAGCTATCATCAAGTTCTCATCAAGCTCTCCTCCCTTTCACTATTTCTTCACTTGAAACAATAGTCAGTGCTCACTATCTCCACTACCTCACCACTCATTATTTAGTAATCTGGCCTCTACTCTCTCCCAATGGTCATCAATGACTTCATAATTTTTCTATGACTTTTTTATATCTTCAACTCTTTGATCTCTTGATAACTTTAGAAAATATACATATTCCTAGACATAGTTTTCTCTATGTGTCTTTCATAGTTATTTCTACCATAGTTATTCTTGTGAAGTATAGGATGATAGCTTGAGGAAATTGTTGTCATGAAATAATAATGGAATTAGTGACTCAAAGAGTTATTAGTTTTGTCAAGGAGAAGGGCCCAGTCATTCTCTGAGACAAGAGCAAACTAAAGTGAGGATGGATATTGATTTAGAAAGATTTTGAAGGATAGAGAAAGAGAGATGAGGAATTCTATGATGGATGGCCTCATTTTTATCAGAAAAGCCTATTCATTTAGAGAAGGGGGGCACATATAACATTAGAACTTGAAAAGTGTTTGTCACAGCTATTGTGGAGAAATGAGAAAGTCTGAAATGAATAAATGATTATGATATAACAGTGAATGACTGTTTTATGTTAGTTAACATGAAATTTTAGTGGTTCTAGTTGTCATGATTTTATGGCTTTATTCAAAAGCAGCCAGTAGGATGTAGAGCCAAATGATACTTAGAGATTTAGTTTAGTCCAACCTATTTATTGTACAAATGTAGAATCAGAGGCCCACAGAAATTAGTTGCCTTGATCAAAGTTATACATATAGTAAATTTGAAAAATAACTTTCAATCCCAAGGCCAACTGATTCCAGATACAAGGATCTTTCCACATGCATGCTCATGGTAAGCAAGTAAAATGTTGATTTGAGTATATGTCAGACTGTTTGGTGGAATGAGACTCATGGATGACTTGGGTGCTAAAGGTTAAAGTGGATCAGATGACAGTTTTAAGTCCAACACAAATATGATGAATTCTCAATACTGAGAAGGCTATCAGGCTGCCTGAGGGAGGCAAACCAACCAAGATTGGCTGAATAGAAGTTAAAAGTTTCCATGCCAATCAGCAGTGAAATCAGTCAGGCCTTTGAGTATCCACTGCTGCACTTCTGGCCCAGGCAAGAAAGGGAGACAGTTTCAAAAACAAAAATAAAATATAGAGAGTACATGTAATTTTGCAAAATAGTGTGGAGGAGGATGACAGAAAATTATTGGAAATATTGCCTCATAAGTCAGTAAAGAACAGTGAAGGAGAAAATGAGCTTGCCATGAGAGCCAGATCATCACAAGATTGCTTATAGGTGAATAATAGTGCCTATAAGAAGAACTAGAAATAAATCTGAAATGATGCACTTTGCCAAATGTATTTATAAAATATTTTTCTTATCATCAGTGACAGTACATTTGAACTCAAACCCCTCAATCCCTGGCATACTATATAAAGCATACTATATAATGATACCTAAGGAAAAGAAGTGGGTGAGAGTGGCTATGCATTGCAAAATTCATACTATGTTTATGCTGAAGATTACATAACTTAAGGACACCTAGGTGGCACAGTGGATAGAGCACCGGCCCTGGTGTCAGGAGTAGCTGAGTTCAAATATGACCTCAGACACTTAATAATTACCTAGTTGTGTGGCCTTGGGCAAGCCACTTAACCCCAATGCCTTGTTAAAAAAAAAGATTATACAACAAGAGCTTTTCAGGAATAGAATTTTAATATGAGAAAAACATTTCAAAAGAAGAGAAATGATATAGACAATATGATCGACAAAAACATATAATAATATCAGGCCTTATCTCTATACTATATGAAAAAATAGTCTTTGCATATATTGATGAAAGATGAAATGAGGAAAGGCAGACTTTAACAGATAACATTCTTAAATTTACTATATAGTCACAGTCACACAGTTTGCTGAACTTTGCAGAAAATATATCCACTGAGAGAATTTCTAGTGCAGAAACTCTCTCCTTAAATACAGATTAGCAAAATAACAGCTCATTATACTTTTGAAAGTGGATTGTGGAGAGCTGAGCCAAGATGGCAGTGTGAAAGCAGCATTTCCAGAGAACTCCAACCCCACCAAAACCCCAAAAAGATAAAGAAAGGATGGCTCTAGCCAAAATTTAGCGGGGAAGAATGCACAGAAAGACTGAGTGATACATTTTTCTAGTCCAAGATAACTTAAAACTTCCTAAAAAGGGAAAGGTATGCTTCACCAGAACCTGGGTTGGGAAAAAAGAAGCTGTTGTGCAGCCCTGCCCAGCCCAGCCCAGAGATCAACAGCAATAGCTTGAAGGAGTGGTAAGAGAATTCTGCTACACCAGAATGAGTGTGGAGTGGGGAGCACAGCCTCAGAATCTGTGGTGAGAATCAGGAGAAAGCAGCCTGCATCCGCAGAGACCATAAGAGAAGTCTGCAGAGATTGCTCTGTTCTCCCAGTGGTAGCACTCTCTTCTTTGCCTACACTCACATATTGCAGTTTGGGCTTCCATACTAAGATAGCTGGATCTCTCCATATAGCCCCAGGGCAGAGGGCAGTGATGTGGTCATCTACATATCAAAGCACAGACTAGAGAGCATGAGACCATGAAGTAATAAAGGTCCTAGTGGGGTGTCCCCAAGAAAACAAACCCCAAATCTTGGAAGTGCTGTAAATTAGCCTTGAGCTGAGGAAATGAGTAAACAACAGAAAAAAGAAGAATGGAAGATCAAAACACATACTCCGATGATGATAAAATCAAAGCTTCTGTATCCAAAACCTCCAAGAGAAATAGAAAATTGGCTCAGACTATTGATGAGCTCAAAAAAAGACTGAAAAGCAATTAAGGGAGGTGGAGGAAAAATTGGGAGGAGAAATGAGAGCGATGCAGAAAAATCATGAAAACCAAATCAACAGCTTGGTGAAAGATATACCAAAAAAAAAAAAATAACCTGAAGAAAATAATAAGTTAAAAAACCAGTTTAGGCCTAATGAGGAAAAAGTAAAACAAAAGGCAAATGAGGAGAAGACTGCCTTAAAAAACAGAATTGGCCAGCTTGAAAAGGAGATAAAAAAAAAGCACTCTGAAGAAAATAACTCCTTCAAATGCAAAATGTAACTAAAGGAAGCTGATGACTGCAAGAAATCAGGAAGAAATAAAAGTCTTCCAAAAAAGTCAAAAATTAGAAGAAAATGTGAAATATCTCATTGGAAAAACAACCGACCTTGAAAACAGATCCAGAAGAAATAATTTAAAAATTATTGTACTATCTGAAAGCCATGACCAGGAGAAAAGCCTAGACTTCATTTTTCAAGAAATAACACAGCAAAATTGCTCTGAGATCCTAGAAGCTGAGGGTAAAATAGAAATCAAGAGAATTCACCAGTCACACCCTAAAAGGGATCCCAAAAGAAAAACTTCCAGGAATATTATAGCCAATTTCCAAAACTCCCAAATCAAAGCAAAAATTCTAAAAGCTGCCAGAAACAGACAATTCAACTACTGAGGTTCCATAGTCAGGATCTGGCAGCATCTACATTAAGGGCTCATAGGGATTGGAATATGATATTCCAGAAGGCAAAAGATCTTAGTTTACAACCAAGAATCAACTACCCTGCAAAACTGAACATCCTCTTTCAGGGGAAAAGATGGACTTTCATTGAAACAGGAGACTTTCAAACTTTCCTATGGACACAACCAGAGCTGAACAAAAAGTTTGATCTCCAAGTACAGAACTCTGGTGAATCATAGAGGGAGTGGAAGAGAGGAACTAAATATGAGGAACTTGATGATCTTGAACTGTTTGTATTCCTGCACAGGAAGAAGCTATTGATAACTCATATGAACTTTCTCATTTATAAGAGCTGTTAGAAGGAGCATATATAGACAGGACATAGGAAGGAGCAGAATATAATGGTATGATGTGGTAAAGGGATGAAATCAATGGGCAATGGGGGAAAGTACTGGGAGAAAGGAAAAGGAGATGAAGAAGAAGCTAAGAGATTTCACATAAGAGTCAAGAAAAAGCTTTTTCATTGGAGTAGAGGGGGGACGGCAAGGGAGAATTCTCATCAGAAATGGCTCAGGGAGGAAATGACATAAACACTTAATAGGGTGAGGAAATCTGTCTTGCCCTGTAGAAAGAAGGGAGGAAAGGGACAGGATAAGGGAGGAATGGGGGTAAGGAAGGGGGTAATAGATGATAGGAGAGAGGGAAGATTGAGGGAGAAGGTACTCAGATACAACACACTTTTGGACAGGGCCAGGATGAAAGGAGAGAGAAAGAATAGAATAAATGAGAATGGGGAGAAATAGAGTGGAGGTACAGCTAGTAATAGCAACTATGGGAAAAATATTGAATCAAATTCTCTGGTGGACTTATGATAAAGAAAGCAACTCACCCCACAGACAGAGCCATTGAAATCTGAACACAGACTAAATTACATTCTCTCTCTCTCTCTCTCTCTCTCTCTCTCTCTCTCTCTCTCTCTCTCTCTCTGTTTATCTCTCTCTCTATTCTTGAGGTTTCCCATCTTCTGGGGGGGGGGGCGTTATGTTTATTCTCAGACTATGGATGAGCTCAAAAAAGACTTTGAAAAGCAATTAAGGGAAGTGGAGGAAAATTGTTTACTATTATAATATTCAATTTACATCAATGTATGGCATGGAAACAATGTAGAGACTATCAGACAGCCTTCTGGCGGGGAAGGGAGGAGGGGGGAAAATTGTAGAATTCAGAGCCTTTTAAATATTATGGGTACATAGTACTATTGTATATAATTGGAAAACAAATAAAACATTAAAAAAAAGAAAGTGGCCTGTGAAAAGGTGAACTGAATTTTGTCACATAGCATGAGTGATGGATAGCCAGGTGGCACTAAATAGAATGCTGAACATGGAGTCAGGAAAATCTGAGTTCAAATCTGGTCTCAGATATTTACTGGTTGTATGAATTTAGTTATGATATTTAAACCTTTTTGCATCACTTTCCTAATCTGTAAAAATATGCTAGAGAAAAATTGGTAAAACACTCTAGTATCTTTGACAAGACCCCAAATGGGGCCATGAAAAATAAAATTAGATTAAAATGATTAGATAATAACATGAGTCTATGGCAGTGTCTGAACCCAAGTGTTTCAGACTCCAAGGTGAACTTTCTATTCATTATTTTATGTGGCCTTTTGTTATCCATGAAAAATATAATGACCCAAAGAAAAACCTCTACTAAGAAAAACAGATACTCTTTAAAGCATATTTGAAAAACAGACAGGAACACAGAGTGAAAAAAAGTGAGTATATTTCCATTAGTAATTGTAGGCAGAATAACTATAAACATGACTTGGAAATGCATTGAAGTGAGCTTCAGAGTCAATCAAAAGCATATGAATAAACATATTGATATGCTGTTATATTCATCACAGAGAAGCAATGAAGTATATTAAAATAGTATTGAATTATATATAATATCCTTATCATAAGACTCAGATGTACAACTAGAAGGGACCCTCTAATTATATATAAGGACATATATATGCGTATATATAAGAAAACTCAATCAAAAAGAATTTAAGTGATTTGCTTGCATGACATATAATTTAAATAGCAGAGTTCAGTTCACACTTAGTTTATGCAGATGCAAATAAAGTATTCTTTCCAATTATTTCATGTTAGTTACTATAAAAAAGAACTTTATGTATCTTTAAGCCAAGTCTGGTATTTCAAGCTCAAGTATTAAAATATGATAAATGAAATTGGCAACCATTCATTAAGCCTGAAATGACACCTGACACTATAAATACACTAACAATATGCCAGACACTGTGCTAAGTGGCTGTGTGATACAGAGAAACACCAAGAGCAGTCCTGTCAGTCTCAATGAGGTCAAAATCAAATGGGAAGACAACAAGCAAGCAACTGTGTATAAACAAAATACATTAGATATAATCTCAGAGGCAAGGCACTAACATTAAGGGGAATCGAAAAAGACTTCTTCCAGAAGGTAAGGTCATACATAGCTGAGACTAGAAAGAAGTCAAGGAATGGTGACAAGGCATTCATGGTTCACAAAAAGGCAATAAAACAAACATTTAAGGGATTCTAACAATAATTCTGAAATGTTACTTCCTTCTGCCTTCAGAAAGTCAGACTGACTTCAAAAGTCATTTGGAGCTTTTGTTTATTCTCTGATTCAATTTTCCCTTAGGTTGCTCTTCTTATTCTTCAACAATAAAAAAACGAGCCAAACCACTCCCAAGATGCCTAAAGTTCCAGTGCTGATTAGCTGCTATTCAAAATCATCTCCTAGCATAGAGTATTGGACAAGGATATCATTAGAAAAAGAAGAAAATAGAGCAGTGAACTGTGGAAAAGGGAAAAAGGGATAAAGAGCTGTAGTCACAGTCCAACTTCGAACAAACATGATCTTCTTGCCAATATTGTAGGTAATACAAAGTGATACTTCCTTTCTCCATTATTCCTCTTACTCTCTCTTTTGATCCAATATACTGACTACCCATATCTCCTACCACATATACCTCATCTCAATATGTCTCTAGCATTACTCTAGAGTGGTAAGTGCAAGTATTAATATTATGTTTCCATTTTCTCAACTATAAATTCTCATATTCAAAGATGTATAGTGCTTTGTCTAAGGTTACAGAGCTGGTAAACACAGAGCTAGGACTGGAACTCAGTTCTGAACCTACTTATTGTTCATTCCATCTCAATATAACTACAGGTATAGAGAGCAGAGAAATGTCACAGAAGATCCTATAAAAAGTAGCTAAGGACTATAGTAACCTCTGGATACTATGTAAGCTTTCCCCACAATTCTGACTAATGTATCATAAACCTATGTTAAGATGTTTTCATTATACGTCCTATTGAATATGCAATTTCTTCTAAATACAAGATAGTCATTGACCAAGTTTATGGAATTCAGAGAAAGGCAAAACAGATTATTTATCACTTGCAAACAGTATTGGGTGAGCTAAGAGCAAGCATGAAATATGCATAGCTTGGCTAAGTGAGAAACATATGGGTTATTATTTTGATAATACTTCAAGGGCGTTAACACCAAGGGGAACCATTTATAAAAGGGAATAGTGACTAGAACCGCACTAATATAATGTCACCTAGTAATCACTCAGAACTTCAAAAATGTAGTTTGTTCACTAGCTAAGGGCAAAAACAGGGCAAATTGAGTAAAAACTCCACCATGTTGATCCCCTTTGCCCACATTTTCTTCTGTTTTTCTGTGTAATATGTTTTACAATGGTATCCCAAAAGTTTTCATGCATGTTTAAGTTAGTTTTTAGTTTTAAACTTTAGTTTAATAGTTTTTCATTTTAAGATTAAAATAGCATTAAGGTTTTTGGAATAACCTGTATATTAAGATGGAAGACACAAGTATTTAACTACATAGATTTCATTTCTTTTCATATTGATAGGCCCAGTAACTAAATCAATAAGCATTTATTAAATGCTTATCATGTAATAGTACCAGTGCAAACAATGTAGATACATCAAAAATGAAATATTTTCTGCCTCCATGGAGCCATGCTGAGGTGGGTCTATAATAATAGAAAAAATAAATAAGGGTGATGAAAGGGGGACACTAGTAACTAGTCTTTCCTAAATAATCCTGGGAGGTTATTTGTTCTAGTGTTCATTTCATTTTTGCAAAGGAAGAAAATAAGCTTCAAAGAAGTTGAATGATTTACTTAGGACAAGTCAACAATTCCATAATTTGAATCCAGGTTGCTGTAACAATTATTGGCATTTCTCATTGAATGTTAATTCATTTTATATAATTAGTATTAGAGATAAAATTGCACATGCAGTTGAATTTCCCAAAAAAGGGAAACTCATTCAGCATTTCCCCCATATTAACAATTTTAACAAAAGAAAAATGCCCATCTTAAACTAATAAATTATTGCCCTTCACTCTGCCAGATCTAGGGATAAGGGAAGAGTTTGTGATCAAATCAAAAACAGAGAGTATAATGAGAAGTAAAATGGATAATTTTGGTTCCTTAATATTAAAAAGCTTTTGCATAAACAAAACTAAATCAAAAGAAAAATTAAAAGGAAATGGGAAAAATTTATTGCAAATTTCTTTGATAAAGGTCTCATTTCTCCAATATATAAGGGAGAAAAATCTATAAATAAAATCCAAGATCCATTCCTCAGTTGATAAATGATCAATGATATATGAACAGACAATTTTTAAAAGAAGAAATCAAAGCTATCTGTAGTCACATAAAATGCTCTAAATCACTACTAATTGGAAAAATTTGAATTAAAACAACTTTGAAGTATCACCTTATACATATCAGATTGTCTAACATATCAGAAAAGATGATAACAAATTTTGAAAGAGTTATGAAAAAAATGAGATATTAGTGCACTGTTGGTAGAGTTGTAAACTAGTTAAACCAACCTATAGAACAGTTTGGAATTATGCCCAAAGAGTTTTAAAACAGTGTATACCCATTGACTGAGAAATACTACTAATAGGTCTCTATCACACAGTGGAATCAAAGAAATTAAAAAATGAACTATTTGTACAAAAATTATTTACAGTACTTTTTTGTGGTGGAAAATAAATTGGAAATCAAGAGGATGCACATCACTTGGAGAATAGTTAACCAAGTTATGGTATATGATTGTGGTTGAATTTGTTTGTGCTCTAAGAAATGACTGATAGGATGGTTTAAAAAATTCTAGGAATATTTCATACACAACAGCAGCAATATTATAATGATAAGAAACTATAAAAGACTTATCTATTCCAATGAAGTGAAAAATCCAAGACAATTCCAAAGGACTCATGATGAAAAAATGCTATCCACCTCCAAAGAGAGAAGACCTGAGTGCTTCTCAGGGTCCTTGAATTGGAACCAGGCCCCTTCTTTCCCTTTGAATGACTTATAAGTACTTCTTTCTGCCCAGTTGCCTAACCTCTTGTCTTCTTTTCACTGAGAGCTCCTGAAGATTCTCCTCCAAATACTTTGACCATCTCCAAGGTTCTTAACTGGTGATTCCAATGTGTATGTTCCAATCCAACCCCACCCAGTTGTAGATCTCTCTGACCAAGTTCCTAAATTTTCTTAGACTATAAAAATGCCCCAACCTGACCTTTTGTTGACTCTATCATCCAAATTTTGATTTGGGACATTATTTTAAAGACTTTGGTAGGGAATGTTGGGAGAATTTGACTGAGTTGCTGTTTTTACTCCACTGCCTTTCCTCTGCTCTCTTACATTTGCCATAATTTGTTAAGTTATTCCCAAATTGATAGGTAGCATCTAAGTTTCTAGCTCATTATTGCTATAAATGAATGAAGATTTTTGTCTATATATACTCTTTCTTTAATATTTTTTGCTTATAAGCATAGTAGTTGTATTGTGGGCTAAAGGGATATAAAGAGTTTAAAAATTTGAGCAGCATAATTCCAAATTGTTTTCCTAAAAATATATACAGCTCCACCAACAGTGCTCATTTTCTTGCAACCCACCTAAAATTTGTGATTTTTCTCATCACCTTTGTGAATGCAAAAAAATGTGAAGACCACAGTTTTTCTTTAATATGCATTTCTTTATTAGTGATTTATAGTGTTTTTATATGACTAACAATAGTTTGACTTTCTTCCTTTGTCAGCTGCTTTTTAATATCATTTGACCATTACTTAAGTGTAGAATTGCTCTTAGTCATATAGATTTAAATCAGTTCCTTTTATATCTTGAACAAGAGATCTATTAGCATAATTTCTGCATTTTCTCCTCTTTTCTGCTTCTCTTCTGACATAATCATATCCACTTTCTTGATGCAATCACTTGAAAAATATAGAATCAATTAATTTTTGTTTTATCTTCTATGGTCTCACCTGGTTTTGATCATAGACTCTTCCACAATTTGTAAATTTAAAAGATAATTTCTTCCTTGCTTTAATTTTTTTGGTGTTATTCTTAATATTTATCATAATATGTGCATCCTTTTCCATGTTATGAAAGGATGCACTTTCTCATCACCTGGGTTAATTCTGGAAGAAATTATTACTGATCTCATAATTTGAAATATATGATGTTTAATTGTTATTCTCTAAAGTATTTTTATGTTAGAAGATGACCCAATCCAAACTCAAAGTTTCAACTTTTAGTGTTCATCATTGAAGTAGATATGTTTTATGTTTGACATTAATCTACATATTAATCTACATGTTCACTTTTAGATTGTGGAAAAACTCTGACCTTTAGGAAAAATAAATATATAGCATAAAATCAAAAGAAAATTATAAATAAAATAAAAATCAGGCTAAAATTGTAGAGAAAAATGATGAATTCTGTAGTGTCTCCTTTTTTTGTATTATCCAGGAACAAAAGTAAAGAAGATACAAATAAGTTAGGAAACAATGAGTGTAAAATTCTCTTTTATGGTGCTCTGGTTTTGGTAAAGGGAATTCCAGTTCCTTTATCACTTTTTGCAAAATGAATTTCCATAATTAAGTGATCTGTGCACCCATAATTTCCTACTTCATTTTTATCTTCTTTATTTTTACTCCTGGATAATACAAAAATAATAACACATGATAATTAGATGTTTCAGAACAGAAAATTTGGGAGATTAAGAAAAAAATGAGAAAATTAAATCAGGAAAATAAATGAGTTAAAAATGAATAAATAGCAAGATAGTATTATGTGGTTTGACTTTCTGTATATTTTTATATTATTTCTGATTATATAGATGCAATACTTCAATGAACAGAGTTTCTTTAAGTCTCAGTATTTTGACTTCTTTTTATCTCTGTATTTTACAAATTTACTAAAATTACAGGATATCAATTCTGCGGTCAAGGTTGTTGGGAGAGGAAAGTAGGTCCATAGATGAGGTTTTCTTAACAGTGCATCTAGTTCATCTTCAGTTTATTCATTCAATAAGCAATTATGTTTTCAGTGATTACCATGAAGATAAATGATAAGAACTCTTATTTTCAATATATTTACAAAAAGAAAAGAAAGAAATGGAAAGAAATTTATCTGAACCAAAGATGTGGATGTGTCAATCATTTACATCTTATATTTGTACAAAGTCTAGTTTTTGGTGCTCATAAAGATAGTGGTATCTGGTTGGATTATATTATTCATGATAGTGCTTTAGCTTAGGTAATTGTAGATCACCTGAGCCAGTAGCTGCAGCAGGAAGGGAAGTTTGTAGCCCTCTGTATTTTATAAAGTGGTTGCCTCATTAAAGTATTATCATCTCAATTGTGAAAAACTGAAGCTGAGAGAAATGATCTGTTGATGGCACAAGGCGATTAAGTTGCAGAATTAGGATTCAAACCCAAGGTATCTCTTATGTCTAATCCAGTATTCCTCCCACTGCATCACACTGCCTTTAACACTTGTCCAATTTGGAAATTTATCTAGGAAATCTCAAAGAAGAGTATTGATTAAAGCACAGTGATATAATATATATATATATATATATATATATATATATATATATATGTGTGTGTGTGTGTGTATATATATATATATATATATATATGTATGTATGTATGTATAGAAGCTTTCTACCTGACCTATTATTAGTCTTTAGTAGAAATAGAACTAGAATATAAGAATCTGGGTTCTTTTCCTAGCTCTGCTAGTCAGGGTTGCCATTCAGCTCATAAACTTGCTTTACCATCTACTCTCCATTTCCCGACTTTTAACTGGCTGTCCTCCATGCCTGAAATGTATTTTCGTTTAGTCTCTACCTCATAGAATCTTTCACTTTCTTCAAATCTCAGCTCCAGTGTAGAAACCTTTTTTCATCTTTTGTTTTATTTTTGCATATGTTTATTCAATATGTATTTAAATATTTGTGTATTGATTCCCCTATTACTTTTTTTTACTTTTTTATTAAAGATATTATTTGAGTTTTACAATTTTCTCCCAATCTTGCTTCCATCCCCCCCCCCCCACAGATACCACTCCATCAGTCTTTACTTTGTTTCAATGTTGTACCTTGATCCAAATTGGGTGTGATGAGAGAGAAATCATATCCTTAAAGAGAACAGAATTCTCAGAGGTCACCAGATCAGACAATAAGATATCTGGTTTTTTTTTAAATTTTTTCCAAATTAAAGGGAATAGTCCTTGTACTTTGTTCAAACTCCACAGCTCCTTATCTGGATACAGATGGTACTCTCCTTTGCAGACAGCCCAAAATTGTTCCCAATTGTTGCACTGATGGAATGAGCAAGTCCTTCAAGGTTGATCATCATTCCCATGTTGCTGTTACAGTGTACAGTGTTTTTCTGGTTCTGATCATCTCACTCAGCATCAGTTCATGCAGATCCCTCCAGGTTTCCCTGAAATCCCATCCCTCCTGGTTTCTAATAGAACAATAGTGTTCCATGACATACATATACCACAGTTTGCTAAGCCATTCCCCAATTGAAGGATATTTACTGGATTTCCAATTCTTTGCCACCACAAACAGGGCTGCTATAAATATTTTTGTACAAGTAATGTTTTTACTCTTTTTCCTCATCTCTTCAGGGTATAGACACAGTAGTGGTATTGCTGGGTCAAAGGGTATGCACATTTTTGTTGCCCTTTGGGCATAGTTCCAAATAGCTCTCCAGAAGGGTTGGATGAGTTCACAGCTCCACCAACAGTGTAATAGTGTCCCAGACTTCCCACATCCCTTACAACAATGATCATTATCCTTCCTGGTCATTCTGGCCAATATGAGAGGTGTGAGGTGGTACCTCAGAGAAGCTTTAATTTGAATTTCTCTAATAATTAATGATTTAGAGCATTTTTTCATATGGCTATGGATTGCTTTGATCTCCTCATCTGTAAATTGCCTTTGCATATCCTTTGACCATTTGTCAATTGGGGAATGGCTTTTTGTTTTTAAAATATGATTCAGTTCTCTGTATATTTTAGAAATGAGTCCTTTGTCAGAATCATTAATTGTAAAGATTGTTTCCCAATTTACTACTTTTCTTTTGATCTTGATTACATTGGTATTACCTGTGCAAAAGCTTTTTAATTTAATGTAATCAAAATCATCTAATTGGTTTTTGGTGATGTTCTCCAACTCTTCCTTAGTCATAAACTGTTCCCCTTTCCATAGATCTGACAGGTAGACTAGCCCTTGATCTTCTAATTTGCTTATAGTATTGTTTTTTTATGTCTATGTCCTGTAACCATTTGGATCTTATCTTGGTAAAGTGTGTGAGGTGTTGGTCTAATCTAAGTTTCTTCCATACTAACTTCCAATTATCCCAGCAGTTTTTATCAAAGAGGGAGTTTTTATCCCAGAGGCCAGACTCTTTGGGTTTATCAAACAGCAGATTACTATAATCCTCTCCTGCTTTTACACCTAGTCTATTCCACTGGTCCACCACTCTATTTCTTAGCCAATACCAAACAGTTTTGATGACTGATGCTTTATAATATAATTTTAGATCGGGTAGTGCTAACCTACCTTCGTTTGCATTTTTTTTTTCATTAAGCTCCTGGCAATTCTTGACTTTTTATTTCTCCATATGAATTTACTTACAATTTTTTCTAACTCATTAAAGTAATTTTTTGGAATTTTGATTGGTAGTGCACTAAACAGATAGTTTAGTTTTAATAGAATTGTCATTTTTATTATATTAGCTCTCCCTATCCATGAACAGTTGATATTTTCCCAGTTATTTAAATCTGATTTAATTTATGTGAGAAGTGTTTTATAATTGTTTTCAAAAAGATTCTGAGTATGTCTTGGCAAATAGACTCCCAAATATTTCACACTGTCTGAGGTTACTTTGAATGGGATTTCTCTTTCTAGCTCTTCCTGCTCTTTCTTGGCTAGACATATATAGAAAAGTTGAGGATTTATGGGGGCTTATTTTATAACCTGCAACTTTGCTAAAATTGCTAATTGTTTCCAGTAGTTTTCTAGATGATTTCTTGGGATTCTCTAGGTAGACCATCATGTCATCTGTGAAGAGTGAGAGTTTTGTCTCTTCCTTCCTAATTCTAATTCCTTCAAATTCTTTTTCTTCTCTAATGTTACCTTCAGCAAGCTAACATCTCTAATAAGATATTGAATAGTAGTGGTGATAATGGGCAACCTTGTTTGACCCCTGATCTTATTGGGAATGCTTCTAGCCTCTCCCCATTGAATATAATGCTTGTTGATGATTTCAGATAGATACTGCTAATTATTTTAAGGAACAGTCCATTTATTCCTACGCTCTCTAGTGTTTTTAATAGGAATGGATGCTGTATTTTTTCAAAAGCTTTTTCAGCATCTATTGATATGATCATATGATTTCTGATAGGTTTGTTATTGGTATAATTGAGTATACTAATAGTTTTCCTAATATTGAAGCAACTCTGCATTCCTGGAATAAATCCTACTCCATCATAATGTATTATCCTAATGATGACTTCTTGTAGTCATTTTGCTAAGATTTTATTTAGGATTTTTGCATCTATATTCATCAGGGAAATAGGTCTATAATTTTCTTCCTCTGTTTTAACTCTTCCTGGTTTAGGTAACAGTACCATATTGGTTTCATAGAAAGAGTTAGGCAGAGTTCCATCTTTCCCTGTTTTTCCAAAGAGTTTATGTAGGATTGGAACCAATTGTTCCTTAAATGTTTGGTAGAATTCATTTGTGAATCCATCAGGCCCTGGAGATTTTATTCATCCATTTCACTTAGATTATCAAATTTATTGGCATAGAGTTGGGCAAAATAATTTCGAATTACTACTTTAATTTCCTCCTCATTGGTGGTGAGTTCACCTTTTTCATTTATAATACTAGAAATTTGGTTTTCTTCTTTCTTTTTTTAATCAAATTGACCAGAAATTTATCAATTTTATTGGTTTTTTCATAATATAAACTTTTGGTTTTATTTATTAATTCAATAGTTTTTTGCTTTCAATTTTATTAATTTCTCCTTTAATTTTTAAAATTTCTAATTTCCTATTACTCTTTAAGAATAAAGTTTATATCATTTTTTCATCTGAATTCCAAGTACCTGGATCAATGTCGGGAATATACAAGACATTTAAAAAATGTTTGTTAATTGATTGATTGGGTACTCTGAATTGGACCTTCCTCATTTTTAAAATGAATTTAATAATGTGGCATGGCCAACTTGAGACCAAGAGAAGTTAAATGTCTTGCTGAAGATCTCACTGTTAAAAGTAAATGAGGCCTTCTGACTCCTAGTTTGTTCTGTGTTCTACAACCTCACTTCTCTCTAGCAATGTAAGGCAACCAGGATAATATAAAAGTGAGACATGGTCTATAGGCCTGCCATTTTTGCCTGAACAGAGCTCAAAAAAATCTAACTCACAGAGACTTTGGGGATGAAGGAATTATGAATTATATTAAGCAGTGAGTAAAAGCTTTTCCTATATGATAGGGTCTGTAAATCATAGTTGCTCAGAAGTTTTGCATTTGATAAGCCAATTTGTCTTTGACTTTGATTACTCCCCTCCCCCTCCTTCATCTCCTAAAGTAAAGAACAATGGAAACAAAACTTATGAAAACGCCTACAGCTCCTTTATTCTGGTTCCTAGATTTTGTCCAGGTGCACTGTAAAAGGCAAATAATTATAGGCGGTGCTCAAGAAGAATTGTGAAGCTGTCAATCAGGATCACAGCTCTGTGTGAAGCAACCAATTGGTCTTGTCACTCAGTGGATACCAACTAATCACTTTCACAGCTCAGCTGCAGGGGCTCTTGGCTGGAAATCAGCTGCTAACAGAGGGGTCCGAGATATCCTGGTTAAGTTCCATCTGTCTTTTTTGCAGACAGCTATAAAAATAAACAAAAATAATGTGTCCTAGTAAACACTCACAATGAATTGTGATGTTGGGAGAAAGTACTAGATTAACTTTTGCCTCAAGGGATAGTTGGGCCTGTCAACAGTCCCTCCTTCCCAAAATGAAAACTTTGAAGGGAAACTGGTTTGGAATTCCATTTCATTACCTACTAGGCATTTCTAAATAAGTTAATGCCACAGTCTTGAAGATGACTACTTTCATCTCTCATTATTATTCATTATTTTGTCTTGGTCCTAATGGATAGACATTTTTTCTCTAAAAAAAATTTAAGCATGGAAATTTTAAGTGAAACTTGCATCCCATTCACCATCAGAAAATCTCTCAAATTTCAAACAAGAAAATTCTCTTAAATAGAGCTTTGTGAAATGTCATTTAAATATGTATATCACAAAAGCATATATACAAGTATTAGTATGCAAGTATACATACATATATATGTATATAATGTCTTTTTCATTTGAGTACATTTGTATAAACAATATATTAGGTATATTGAAGAAACCAGGGTATATTACACTGGCTCTGAAAATGCTTATTCTTTTCATTTATTATTGCTCTGGAATTACCAGCCAGACTACTATTTAAATGACTTACGCTAGGAAAAATTTCAGTCTGAACATGTGTTGGACTATATTTTAGACATTTAGGATGCAATTGCAATTATACCATGACAACACATACCATTAGAATATGAAAGGAGACTAGAAATCATTAACAATAAAGAACATTATATGTCCTAATGACTCTTAAAGCCTTTTACCACAATAACTGAATGATATATCATATGGAAAATTGGGTACAAATTATAAAGCTAGACTAAATATCTCTTATTGCTCATTTTCAGATCCATGGGACCAGATTTAGCACTAGAAGGAACCTTATCAATCATTTAGTTCAACTTCTTTATTTTACAACTAAGAATGTTGAGGCTCAGGGAATTGAAATGATTTGCCCAACATTGTATAAGTAATAACGAGCATATGAAACATTTGAGCCCAGGTTATCTAGTTTCAAATCTAGTACTCTTGAAGTTCAAATGAACAATCCCTAAAATGTATTGATATCTTTTTAACATAACTTTAATTTTCAAATATAACTCTCCTTCTCTACCTTACTCATCTTTTATATAAAGTCATCCTTTATATAAACACAAAAAGAAGAAATAGAGAAAAAAATCTTAGCAAAACTAAAACTTATACCAACCAAGACTAAAAATACATGCGATTCAAACAATATTTAAAAAATTCTTGTACATGAAGAGCACTATGGTCAGCCTTGTGGGAAACAAATAATGTATGATCCCTTTGATGAAGCTTATAGTCCAACAGAACAACATAACACAGGCACAGATAATCAAAATATATCAGGTATGTTAAGGAATTTCTATGGTGACATATAAAGGTCTGAAGAGTTCAAGTAGGGGGAAATCTTAATTTGGGGAAAGGGAAAACAGGGAAACAGAATCTTCTTAGAAGAGGTGGCTAGGGTTGGCTAGGTGGTACAGTGGATACTCCCCATCCCCTCAGCAGGGAACAATCAGGTTAGCCTTTTACATACATATTTTGATAAACATGTTTACAAATTAGTAATTTTGGGCATGAGGAATTAGGATTAAAGGAAAGAGATTAATAAAAAATAATTTCTATAAAGTGTTCTGATTCAGGAGGGCTGTTTCTTTTTCTGTGTGTTTTGTTTTGTTTTATTTTTCTTCTTTTGCATGGCAATAGTCTATAGCCAGTCAGATATAATTGTCCTAGCTCTCTGAACTGCTTAGAGGAGATGCTTCCATCAAGGCTGTTCATCTCAAAGTGTTGTTGTTGATATGTACATTGTTCTCGTGGATCTACTCCCTTCATTCAGCATCAGATCCAGTAAGTCATTCCATGCTTCTCTAGAGTCTGACTTTATGGTTTCTTATAGAAAAATTGTATTCCATAGTATTCATGTACCATCACTTGTTTAGCCATTCCCCATTTGATGGGCATCCCCCCAATTTCCAATTCTTTGCCACTACAAAAAGAGCTACTATGAATATTTTGGAAAATGTAAGACTTTGACCATTTTTTAAAAATAATTTCTTCTAAATGTAGACCCAGAATTGGAATTGCTGGGTAAAAGGGTATGAACAGTTTTATTGCTTTTTGGGCATAGTTTAATATTGCACTCCAGAATGGTTGAGTCTGTTCACAACTTCATTAGCAAGGTATCAATGTCTCAATCCTCCCATTACCCCTCCAAAATTGATCATCTTCCCTTTTTCTCATCTTGGCTAATCTAATAGATATGAGATGATACCCCATTGTTGTTTTAATTTGTATTTCCTTACTCAATAGTGATTTGGAGCATTTTTCTTAGGATTATATATAGCTTTAATTAATTTGAAAACTGGCTGTTCATATCTTTTGACCATTTATTAGTTGGGGAATGACTTTTGATCTTATAAATTTGATGCAATTCTCTATTTATTTTAGAAATGAGATTTATCAGAACTTCTAGCTGTGAATATTGTTTCCCAGCTTTCTGCTTTCCTTCTAATTTACTATAGTCAAAATCATTCATTTTTCAGGTTCTAATGTGCTCTAATTCTTCTTTGGTCATAAATTTGTTGCTTTTCCATAGATCAGATAGAGTTATTTTTTGGTCTATTAATTTATCTATGGTATCACACTTTTTGTCTAAATCCTGTACCCATTTTGACCTTTATTTTGGTATAGAGTGTGAGATGTGGATCTATGCCTAGTTTTTGTCATACTTTTCCAGTTTTCCCAAGAATTTTTACCAAATAGTGAGTTCTTATCCCAGAAACTGATATCTTTGGGTTTGTCAAATAGTATATTACTCTAGTACTAGTAGTCATTTACTGCAGTTTCTTTTGAACTTTTCCTAATCCGTCCATTTTTCTATTTCTTAATGACTACCATGCAGTTTTGATTGACTGCTATTTTATAGTATAGTTTTAGATCTGGTAGAGCTAGACTACTTTCCTTTACATTTTTTTTCATCAGTTCTCTTGCTATTCTTGTCCTTTTGTTGCTCCAGATAAATTTTGTTACTGTTTTTTCTAGCTCAGTAAGGTAGTTATTTGGCAGTTTGATTGGTAAGGAACTGAATAAGTAATTTGATTTCAGTAGAATTGTTATTTTTATTATATTACCTTGACCTAACCATCAACATTTGACATTTTTTCAATTATTTAGATCTTACTTTATTTGGGTGAGGAATGCTTTATAATTGTGCTCATACACTTTTTGGGTTTATCTTGGGAGGTAGATTCCCAAGTATTTAATATTGTCATCAGTTATTTTATTTTATTTTATTTTTTTAGGTTTTTGCAAGGCAAATGGAGTTTAGTGGCTTGCCCAAGGCCACACAGCTAGGTAATTATTAAGTGTCTGAGACTGGATTTGAACCCAGGTACTCCTGACTCCAGGGCCAGTGCTTTATCCACTGCGCCACCTAGCTGCCCCCTCATCAGTTATTTTAAATGAAATCTCTCTTTCTATCTCTTGCTCTTGGGCTTTGTTTATATAGAAATGCTGATGATTTATGTGGGTTTATTTTATATCCTGCTACTTTGCTGAATTTGTTAATTGTTTCAAGGATGTTTTTAGTTTAGTTTCTCAGGTTCTCTAGGTACACCATCATATCATCTGCAAAGAGTGAAAGTTTTGCTTCCTCAATGCCAGTTCTGATTCCTTCAATTTCCTTTTCTTCTGTTATTGCTACTGCTAGCCTTTCTATTACTGCATTGAATAGTAATGATAATAATGGGCTCATATGCCTAACCCTTAACAAAGTCCCTGACACATAATAAGTACTTTATAAATAATTAATGACTGATGCAGTGTCACATTGTTCCCACCAATATATTTTCAAGTCCTAAGAAAAGAAAATGGGCCATTAGTGAAAAGAAGAATTTCCATAATGCTTGAAGATTTGCAAACTGCTTCAAAATATTATATAATTTTATCTTTGCAACAATCCTTAAAGTGGTATCATTATCCCAACTGTCCAGACAAAGAATTGCTTTTGTTGTTCATGCTTGTCCTTCATCTTTAAAGAGGACCAATGATATCATGAGGGGGATAGCTTGACTTGAAAGTAGATTGAATTTATGTGAGGCAAGTCTGTGCAAAGTCATTAGTCTCACCCTCTCCTCTAGGGTCCTCTAAATCCAGTGGCAAGGCAGAAGTAAGGATGACTGGATCTGGCCCCAGATGCAGTGGGACCCTTGGAATTTTGAAGCTAAAATTTTTCCCAGGTCTCAATTTGTCTGAGACAATGCCTATTCAATAATTTAAGGCTAGGTGAATCAGACAAGAGGTTATGTGACTGGTCCAGAGTCATAAAACTAGTTAAATGCTTAGAATGAAGACCTTCCAGATTTCAGGTTCAGTACTGTGAATAGAGCACTGAGTTTTCCACTATGTAAAAAAGAATTTGAATTTTGGACTTGAGAATCAGAATAATAAAAATTACACAGTTTCATTTGCAAGATTTTCAAAGAAACCTTGAAAACACACCTGGTTCCATCAAAACCAAGTGTCATTTGATACTGTGACTTAACACAGGTGCCTTAACACTTGTCAAATAGTTAATGAGATGCTAATTTTACTGTATGATAATAATAGCCAATATTTCTGTCATTTAAGATTCAAAATCTCTTTAATGAAATTAAATCATTTTATTCTTACCCTAGTCTCATAAGATAGGTTTTGAAAATATTATGATCCCTATTTTATAGATGGAAAATAGACTGAGAGAACCAGTGCCTTGCCTATAATATAAAGTGTCTGAGGAAAGATTTGATCTTCTTGATTCCCAAGTACTGACTGCCTTTCGATATTTAGCATCAAAAGCGTTTTTCTTTCTTTTTTTGTATCATCTACCCCCCTTAGGAGGTGGTGATGGGGAAGATTTATTTTTATTTTCATTTTTCATCTGTTGCTTTCTGTGGTAGCAGCAATGTAAGATTTTGACTTATTTTTCACACATATTAAATCTACATTAATTATTTAGAATTGAATTGTTTTCAAGTTTATGTTTTTTGTGAACAGCTTGGCTTTTATAACCATACTAAGGTTGAAAGAGGGCCAAAGAAAAATTAAAGGGATCAATATAGAAAGGGAGGGAAAGAAATAGAAAATAATTAAAACCCATCCAGAAGTAAGAAGTGCCACATTATTCAATAAAGTCTAATTCCTAAGTGCTTCTGATATTTGTGTTTTCTTCCCTGAAAAGCTAATCCATCTATATTTCACATGCCTTAGAGAAAGCACGAACTTGCAATCAAGAATAACTGGGTTCAAGTCCTGACTCTGATATATACTGGCTCTGTGCCCAAAGGCAAGTTCTTTACCTCATCATTCCTTAAGCAACACTGCATCAGAGGGAGACTTTCCAATTTTTTTTTTTATCATTGTTTAGTCATTTCAGTTGTGTCTAACTCTTCCTGACCCCATTTTTGGAAGATACAGTGGTAGATTAGATTTAATTCCTCTTTCACAGCATGATTAATATGTATATATGTTAAACATGAGTGCACATATAGAACTTTTACCAGACTGTTCACCACCATGGGGAAGGAGGAGGGAAGGGAGGGAGGTAAGAAAATATGGAACTCATAAATTTTCAAATGACTAAAAAAATTTACTATCAAATTTTTCCTCTTAGGTGAATTTGAGAATTTATGTGCAATGGGAAAGGTATAAATGATCTTGTTAATTATTATTAAGGTTGTAAAGCAATTTTTTTCTTTCTTAAAAATAAAAAAAAATTTAAGCTAAAATAAATAGATAGATAGACTTTAGAAATAAAATTTTTTTAAAGATACTAGAGTGATTTGACATTTCCTTGTCCAGATCATTCCTTCTTCCAGATGAGAAAATTGAGGCAAACAGGGTTAAATGATTTGCCCAGGATCACCCAGCTAGTAAATGTCTGAGGACAGATTTGAATTCAGTATGATGAGACTTTTCACTCAAGAATCAGTAGCATTCTACCCACTATCTTACTTAGTGCCCTTTTCCAAATTGGAAAAGACCTAAAACAATGAAATAGGCAATCTAAATAAAAAAAAATCACCTATTTACATACACACATGGATTTTCCTCTCTCATTTTCACTAGTTCTTCCTTAAAACAAATCTCTACACTTTCTAAATTCAGTCCATCCAATCACATTTTGCTCTCTCAGTCTTGGTTCAGTGCCCTGCAACAAGAAAATGTACATGAGTACAGAGCTATGGACATTGAGACAGGGATGCCTTTTGTGGGGGAAAAATTGATATACTGGCACACAGAGTAAGGAAAACATTAAATGAGATCTGCACATTTTCTTTTAATATTGGAAAGTAATAGGAAGGAACAGATAGAGTATTAGGAGCCTTTAAAGAGTGTTAAGACAGGAGACAATTCACAGTGTAATAATGTCTTCTTATGTAGAATAAAAACAAATGCTAAAATAGTGTTTCCAACTGTTCAGTGGTATATATAAAGATCCATAAATTATACTTGGCAGTATTTTTTTTAATATTCCTCATAGAAAATTTCTAAAAAATTGAAAAGGAGAGGTGGAGCCAAGATGATGGTGTGAAGGCAGGAATTCCCAGAATCTCATTCCCCCCAAAATTCCAAAAGGCATCAAATTGTATCTGAAGACAAAATTTGGAGGGACAGAACCCACAGAAAGACTGAGTAATACAATTTTCAAGTCCAAAACAACTTAGAAGTTCCACACAAAAGGTCTGTTCCACTGGGACTGAGGGTTTGAAAAAGGTGCACTGCAGCCACAGCCACAGCACAACTCAATCAGGCTGGGCACCTGGGTCCATGGCGGAGGTGGTGGTTTCCAGACCTCTTTGCCAAGGGATTATTGGGGACAGCCAGAAGGGGTAATGAGAGAACTCTGCCACACCAGAATGAGTGCAGAGCAGAGCACTTTTTTCAGAAGAGTCCTGCAGTGAGAACCTGCAGCTGGAGTCCTCGGGGCCAACCAGTACATCTAGAGCTCTCAGCCCATAGATAATAAGGGGGTCCAGGGAGATTACATAGGTTTCTCTACTCCCTCTGGGGAAGGACTCAACTGTTTGACCCACACTCAGATCCAGGTTGTAGTCTGGGCCCCCACAACACCACTGTAGCCAAGCAGGGACCTTCCTCACAGCTCCAGGGCAAAGAGGAGGGCCTGAACATAGGCAAGGGAGCAGTCAAAGTCTCTCATAAAACCTTGGAGGAATTAAGGTCCCTGTGGGTTGTCCCCCAAAGTCCCCATAGCCTTGGAAGTGAGGTAAATCAATCATAGTCTGAGGAAATGAGCAAAAAAAAAAAAAGAAAAAGAAGCTCTGACCATAGAAAATTACTTTGGTATCATGGAGGTTGAAAATGTATACTCAGATCATGATAAAATTGAAGCTTTTGTATCCAAAATCTACAAGAGAATTTGAAATTTGGCACAGGCTATGGATGATCCCAAAAAAGACTTTGAAAAGCAATTAAGGAAAGTAGAAGAAAAATTGGGAGGAAAAATGACAGCAATGCTGATAAATCATGAAATTCAAATCAGCAACTTGGTGAAAGAAATACAAAAAAAATATACTGAAGAAAATGACATATTAAAGACCAGTTTAGGTCAAATGGAAAAAGCACACAAAATGAGGAGAAGAGTGCCTTAAAAATAGAATTGGCCAGCTGATAAAGGAGATAAAAAAGCTGTCTGAAGAAAATAGCTCCTTCAAATGCTAAAGGAACTAACAGAAGCTGATGACTTTGCAAGAAATCAGGAAGAAATAAAACTATGTCCAATCTCCCCCCCCCAAAAAAAAATAATTAGAAGAAAATGTGATATATCTCATTGGAAAAACAACTGATCCTGAAAACAGATCCAAGAGAGACATTATTTTCAATTTTTTCAAGGCAAAAGGGGTTAAGTGGCTTGCCCAAGGCCACACAGCTAGGTAATTATTAAGTGGCTGAGGCTGGATTTGAACTCAGGTACTCCTGACTCCGGGGCTGGTGCTCTATTCACTGCACCACCTAGCTACCCCCAAGAGAGACAATTTAAAAATTATTGGGCTACCTGAAATTCATGATCAAGAAAAGAACCTAGACTTCATTTTTCAAGAAATAATACAGCAAAATTGCCCTGAGATCCTAGAAGCAGAGGATAAAATAGAAATTGAGGTAATTCACTGATCTTCCTGAAAGAGATCCCAAAAGAAAAACTTCCAGGAATATTATAACCAGACTCCAGAACTCCCAAGTCAATGAGTAAATACTAAAAGCTGCCAGAAACCATGGCTCTATAGTCAAGATTACACAGGATCTGGCAGAGTCTACATTAAGGGCTCATAGAGTTTGGAATATGATATTCAAATGGCAAAAGATCTTACTTTGCAACTGAGAATCAATTTCCCAGCAAAACTGAGCTGTTTCTCTATCCATAAAAGTGTGTATGTATATATGCATGGGCATTCACAAATATGTGCATATGCATGTGTACACACATGAGCATGTGTGTGTGTGTGTGTGTGTGTGTGTGTGTGTTTGTGCTAAAAATAAATATACCACCATTTGACCAATCTTCTGAAGCACATCTCACTGTTAAAGTCTGGTCCTCTCAAAGCTGCCACACAGTCCATTGGTGCATTCTTTCCCAAAGCCTTTATTGTGCTGGCATTGCTCTAAGGAGGCTTCAAAAGCTTTTCAGCAGAGGTCATCTTTGTGAAATAGACATTTAAGGAACAAGATTCCAATTGTTTTGTGCTTTTTTCCCCCCTTTACAAGTTAGGGCAACTGAAATCAGTTTAATTCAAGCTACTGCTTGTATTTTGGGAAGAGTGAGTATCTGGAGTAAAAGAATCTAGGTTTCAGTACCAATTCTTCCCTTGCTCACACCTGAAAAGCTGTATTCTATTCAGGATACTATATAATAAGAAGGCTCTTGACAAGCAGGAAAATATTCAAAAGAGGGCATTACCAAAACAGATTTGATTAAAGTACTTTGAAATTGAATTACTTGTGACTTGCAGCAAATTCTTTTACTTCTCTTGGTTTTAGTGTATTCCTAGATTTGAAAAAAAAATGGAAGTTGAAATGCCTTAGAGAGAGCTGGTCCAGATAATAGTTTAATAATTAGATGACTTTAGAAGATATTGAATTACTAATCTTCAAGAATCATCGTTAATAATGTCAATGTTAAATGTCAGCTCGGAAGGGTGTCTCTATTGGAGAACCCTAGGAATCTTATCTATTGTTTTACATACTTATCAATGGGCTAAATAAAATTCTAGATGTCAGCCTTATCAAATGTACATATAATACAGAACTGGAGGGGTTAATTGATACAATAAATAATTTGGCTAATAAAAAAGTCTTAAGGTACTAGGTCATTGGGCTGACCCTAATAAGATAAAATACAATATAGTTAGTTAGATGTGAATTCTTACATTTAAGTTAAAAAAGTTGGAAGATTTTCTTTGATAACAGATGTTTTCATAAAAAATACGAGGTGTTTGTTGAACTTCAAGATCAAGATGAGACCAGAGAGTGATATAGAAGCCAAAATATAAAATAAAATAAACCAAAAAATGCCATTTCCACCTACATTAAGAAAGGAACAGAGGGAATGGAGCCAAGATGGAGGCATGAAGGAAGCATTTCCTGGAACTCCTTCCCCCCAAAAACTCCAAAAGTCGTCAAATTATGACTCTAGCTAAAATTTAGAGGGGCAGAACCCACAGAAAGACTGAGTGATACATTTTCCCAGTCCAAGATAAGAAGTTCCACAGGAAAGATGTGTTTCACCAGGACTGGGAGTTAGAAAAAGCCCTAGTTGCAGTGCAGCCCTGAAACAGATTGAGGGGGTGGGTAGAGAATTCTGCTACACCAGAATGAGTGTGGAGTGAGGGAGCACCCAGCAGAATGAATCTGGAGAAAGCAGCCTGTACCTCCAGAGCACAGCCCACAGATGGTAAGGGAGGGTCAATGAAGACTGCAGAAATTTCTTTACGCTCCCTCAGGTTAGGACTCTGTTGTTTGCCCACACTCAGAGATCCAAATTGCAGTTTGGGCTTCCATACTAAGATAGCCAAGCAGGACCCCTCCTTACAGCTCCAAGGCAGAGGAAAGTGCTGTGGTCATCTACATATCAAAACACAGGCAAGAGAGCATAAGATCTTGGAGGAATAAAGGTACCATTGGGGTGTCCCCCAAAAAAACCCAAAACCTTAGAAGTGCTGTAAATTAGTCTTGGACTGAGGAAATGAGTAAACAACAGAAAAAGAAGAATCTGATCATAGAGAACTACTTTATTCCTGTGGAAGATCAAAACACATATTCAGATGATGACAAAATCGAAGGTTCCATATCCAAAACCTCAAAGAGAAATAGAAAAGGGGTTCAGAATATAGATGAGCTCAAAAAAGACTTTGAAAAGCAATTACAGGAAGTGTGGGAAAAATTGGGAGGAGAAATGAGAGAGATGCAGAAAAAAACATGAAAACCAAATCAACAGCTTCCTGAAAGAAATATAAAAAATACTGGAGAAAATAATGTTAAAAACTAGTTTAGGCCTAATTGAAAAAGCAAAACAAAAGGCAGAATCAACCAGCTGGAAAAGGAGATAAAAAGAGCTCTCTGAAGAAAATAGCTACTTCACATGCAGAAAGGAACTAAAGGAAGCTGATACCTTTACAAGAAATGAGGTAGAAATAAACTCTTCCAAACAAGACAAAAATTAGAAGAAAATGTGAACTATCTCATTGGAAAAACAACTGACCTCAAAAATAGATTCAGAAGAAAAAAATTAAAAATTATTGGGCTGCCTGAAAGCTATGAGCAGGAAAAGTGCCTAGACTTCATTTTTCAAGAAATAATGCAGCAAAATTGCCCTGAGATCACAGAAGCAGAGGGTAAAAAAAAGAAATTGAGGGCATCATTGGTCACCTCCTGAAAGAGATCCCAAAAGAAAAACTTCCAGGATTATTATAGCCAAATTCCAAAACTTGCAAATCAAAGAGAAAATTCTAAAAGCTGCCAGAAACAACTAATTCAACTACCGAGGCTCCATAGTCAGGATTATACAGGATCTGGCAGCATCTACCTTAAGGGATCATAGTGATTGGAATATGCTATTCCGGAAGGTAAAAGATCTTGGTTTGCAACTAAGAATCAACAACCCAGCAAACTGAACATCCTCTTTCACAGGAAAAGATGGACTTTCAATGAAACAGGGAACGTTCAAACTTTCTTATTGAAACAACCAGAGTTGAACAGAAAGTTTGATCTCCAAGTACAGAACTCTGGTGAACCATAGAAGGGGTGGATGAGAAGAACTAACAATGAGAAATTTAATGATACTTAACTGTTTGTATTCCTGCTTGGGAAGAAGTTATTGATAACTCAGATGAACTTTCTCATTTATAAGAGCTGTTAGAAGGAGTGAGCACAGGAAGGAGCAGAATATAATGGTATAATATAGTAAAAAGCTGGACCCAATGGGTGATAAAGGAAAGTACTGGGAGGAAAAGAAAGGAGATGAAGAAGAAGCTAAGAAATTTCACATAAGAGTCAAGAAACAGCTTTTTCAATGGAGTGGAAAGGGCGAAGGCAAGGGGGAATGAGTGAGCCTTCATTCCCACTGGAAATGGCTCAGAGAGGAAATAACATGCACACTTAATAGGGTATAGAAATCTATCTTACCTTAGAGAAAATTGAGAAGAAAGGGGTGGCATAAGGGGGAATGGGGGAGGGAAGGGGGGGGAATAGATAATAGAAGAGGGTGAAGATTGAGGGAGAGGGTATTCAGATAAAACACACTTTTGGACAGGGCCAGGATGAAAGGAGAGAGATAATAGAATAAAGGAGAGTGGGAAGTAATAGAGTGGAGGTACAGCTAGTGATGCCAACTATGGGAAAAATATTGAAGCAATTTCTCTGGTAGACTTATGATAAAGAAAGCAACTCATCCCAGAGACAGAGCCATTGAAATCTGATCACAGACTGAAATACATTTTTTTTCTCTCTCATTATTCTTGAGCTTTCTAATCTTCTTTGGGGGAGGGGATTTATGTTTACTCTTATAACCAAATTATTGTAATAATAGTAATAATAAATTAATAGTAATAATAAATTAAAGTTCACTTGCAATTTTTGTCAATATATGTCATGGAAATAGTGGGGGGACTCTTGGATTGCCTTTTAGGGGGTGGGGACAGGGAAGCAAGATTGGGTGAAAAATTGTAAAATTCAAAAAACAGTAAAAACATGAGATCTCAAAAATAAAAGAAAGGAATAGTGTCTGGAATAAGGAGGCAAAAAATTTTACTATATTCTACTCTAGATCACATCTTAAATATTATATTCAATTCAGGATATTATATAATAGGAAGAATACTGACTAGCAGGAAAGCATTTAGAAGAGGGCAATGCGACCAGCAGGACTTTTTAAATTACTTTGAAGAGATACCATCTAAATAGAACAGAGGATAGAGTACTGGACTTAGAATCAAGAACATTCATCTTCCATTCATCTTCCTTCGTTCAAATGAGACCTCAGACAGTTATTAACTGGGTGATTGGACTCAGGTGACTCCAAAGGAGAAGGTGAGACTGGTGACTGCACAATCCTCCTTCCCTTAATCCAATTCCTTTGTATATCATGATATCACCTCCCTGATGACATTGGTTTTCTGGGACAAATAATAATAACTCTGTGAAAGTTACTTAAACCCTATTTGCCTCAGTTTCCTCATCTATAAAATGAACTGAAAAGGGAAATGGCAAAACAATCTAATATCTTTGCCACGAAAAATGCAAAACAGTTGGATTGAAAAATGACAACTTTGGAGAAATGCGGAGGGAATTGATAGTTGTTTTGAAGTATTAAAGCTTGTCATGCAAAAGAGTTTTTTGACTTGTCCCATCTTAACCCAATTAGCAGAACTAGAAAGGAATGATTAAACAATGTAAAGAGACAATTTTAGAATTGTATAAACATACATTGCCTAACATTTAGACCTATCCAAGGGAGGAAATTTGTGTGATATAAAAATAAAATAAAAATTAAAATGTGTATTAAAAACAATTAGGCCTATTAAAAAGTAGAATAGTCTGTCTTAAGAGATATTTAGCTCCCCTGAATTGGAAGTCTTCAAGAAAATATAATATCATTAGTTGTTACATAGGTGGAAAAGAGTATTCCTATACATACCTGAGTTGGAGTACATAGCTTCTGAGGTTAGAAAACAACTAAGTTGCCTTCTAAGTATAAATGCCATGAAATCATGACTTAAAAATTCATTCACTCATATATTCATTCAAAGTATTTATTGAGCACACACAGTTTGAGCTTGGCATTTTCTGTGGCCAAAAAAGTATAAGAAATGGCCTTGGACTTTAAAGACAAGGCAGTCAGTAAGTACTATAGCAGTTAAACAAAAGGGAGAGTGGACTAGAGTGGTCTTAGAAAAGGATAGAAGCTATTTAATATAAGATTTTTTTCCATATATGTATATAGAAAGAGAGAATCAAAGAAATAGAGAGACAGACAAACATAGACAGAAACTGAGACACAAAGACAAAAACAGAAAGAGACAGAGACAAATACACACAGTGAAAGATATGAAAGAGAAAAAGAAATGTGAGAGAGACACAAAGACAGAGAGATAGAAATACAAAAAGAGAAATCAGAAAGACAGAGACAGACAGTGACAAGGAGAATTTGATATTAAAAGTACTTTTTCTAAATTTGAACACCAAAAGAACTTTCTTTTTTCTTCCTTATCATGTGGTTAAGAAATACTGATGTGATTTTAATAGATATTATGAGAAAAAAATGACAGTTTTACAATGAAATAAAAAAGATGCTATTGAAAGGAATTTCTTTACATGCCACTCATTTTAAGGTCCAAGATGAATTTGGGCTTGGTTTTCAGAGGGATAACTCTTTTTCATCTGATAGGAGTCAAATTAACCAGGTGGGATCTAAAGGTAGGCCCTAAAAAATCACAATGATGTGCCTAAAGTGCCACTTGGCATATTTCTTCATTTTTATCTGTAACTGTGATATCTCAAAGAAAAATACTGGGTTTTTTTTCAGAATATGGTCAAAAATAGGATGTTGTTGGAATAACCAACTCTTCTACTTGTATTTCATTTGGTTTTGTTTGCTTTAATATTTTTTGTTTGTTTGTTTGTTTGTTTGTTTGAAATTTGGAAAGAAAGATTGGGTCCAGATTGTAAAACATTATTTAAAGAATCACAGGCCACGAGAGCTAGTAGGAACCTGAAATATTATCTAGCCTAATCCTATTCATTTTACAACAAAAATAATTGACTTGTCCAGGGTTACAATGAGTGGCAATATCAAGCTAAAATGTGAGTTCAGACCTTCTGACTTCTAGTCTGATCTCCTTCAATCACATGAAATTTCCTGCCAAATAATTTACCAATTGCAGGCCTGTCTCTGCCATTAACTAGATATACTTCTTTCTTCTTTTGGGCTTGAGTGATATAGGATCATGGATCTTAGTTTGGAATTATCTTGGAGACTACCTATTCCAACTGTTTCATTTTACAGCTAAGGAAATTGAGGTCCAGACATTAAGTGACTTGCCCAGGCTCTCATTATGTCATTAGGGTCAGCTTCTATCTAAAGGAATTGATGACCCCCAAATTTTTTCTCCATTTCTAAAATGATTTTCTGTTATGTTTGATGAGACTGAAAAAATGAACTATTTTTCCATATTTCTTTTAATTTTTGGTAAACTGTAATCTAGACCAAGTTGTTCTCAGGAAACACAGTGACATACTTTTTTTCCCCCTCTCTGGAATGAAGAACTGCTCCAGTAGACAGCGCCAAATGTCTAGGATGACATTCAGGCAGAACCATAGGAGTCTTTGGGAGGGAGCCCATAGTTTAATGGAGAATTCACAGTTTGTTGATATAGTTTCCAGGAATCAAGCTAATGAGAGGATCATGGTATTCACAAATGAGTCACTCTAAAAGGTAATGTCATTAGCATTTTCCAAAAAAGAATGTGTTGCAGAAATCAAATGACTGCCTTGTATTGAAGAAGGAAGGGAGCTCATAATTCTCCAGAGGTTTTGTTTGTTTTTTTCTAATCTAATCAAGGTTTTATCATTTTCAGTTTCACAGCTTGATCTGGGGATGCTTGGGAGTTAGGATGAGATTTGAAAGAATGCTGAGTTTTTGATCTTGTCAGGCCCAAAAGTGCTTTATAAATGTCAGCGTTGGTGTGCGGGAATGTGGGACACTGCTCTTCTACCCTCCTTGTGAGGGATTGGTTAATGAGGCCACTGGAGAGAGCAGCCTTCTGTGAGACTGGTGCAGTGGCCCTGTCTTCAAAGGCAGAGTTGCTTTGGGGCCACTAAATGAAGGGAGAATCTACAGTCTTGTTTTTGAAACTGCAAACAAATCAGTGATTTTAAATGGCAAAGTCCCTAAGCTTCTTTCTTACTGGCTAAACTAGCATGTGTTTATGGTCCATTTGTCCCCAGGCCTATCTAATGGAGGCAGTGCAAAAAAGTGGAAAGAGACTTTATTTGAAGTCAAAAGGGGTCTGGGATAATTTCCAAGTGTCAATCACATCTTAAAGTTCTTTGACTCTCAATTTTCTCATCTGTAAAATGGTGCTAATAATAATAACATATTTGAAGCTACCATTGGGAATTTTATGAGGATAAATCCTTTAATGTATATAAAGTGCTTTGGAAATTTAGGTGCTCTATAATTCCCCTAGTCCTTATTCTTGTTTGGCCTGAGTTTCTTGGCCCTTATTTTTTGGAAGTCCAAACTCATTTACTTTGTCAGGACAAGCAGCATGAGTCTGTGGCTGCTCTGGGTCTTACTAATTTATCTGAGGCTTCTGAAGATCCCAGGGGTGAACAAAAGCTGTATAGTTAGTGCTAACAATGATGCTGTCTATGAACTTATTTCATTTTTTAGTGTTTGCTTGAACATTAGGGATTTGCCAAATAAACTGAGCCTGTAGAGGTTTCCATCAGTGCTAAGATTGGCTTGGAGCCCTGACATCTGAAGAATCATTAATGGGAACAAATTAAGGTTTGATTGCAGAGTTCTGTGGTACATAGGAAAGAATACTAGGTTGACAAGTCAAAGAACTTGGATTCAAATCCCATCTGAGACACTGATTGTGTGCCTATCTCTTTTCTAAAATAAGGGAGTTGGACTAAATAAACTCTGAGGTATTTTTTACCTCAGACACCTCTAGTGTCTTTTGAGGGCACCTATTGACATGAACTATCTAGATACTGTGGAACTAGGGTAAACTAGGGTAAAAATAATGTCTGACCATTGTTAATAATTATTTAGGAAAAGAAATAGGGATGAGTTCATTACCTGTCTTGGGCCTTAATTTCCTTATTTGCAAAACTAAGGTGGGCAAAATTCTGAAAGTCCCTTCATTCTAACATTCTATGAGTCTTTGGACAAAAAGAGATAGAACAAATGAGGAAAGAAAAGAATAATTGCAGTAATTCCAATACAGGATGTATGTATTTGTATTTGTAATATTTGACTATTTTGGCAGCTGAATTTAAAAAACTGTCACATGATAGTGAGAGTAGACTCCAAGAGGGAAGAACTCAAAAAGAAGAAGTAGAAGTTGCAAAGAGACATATTTAAACTTTGGATAATGAGACATTATCTTAGGACTCTCCCAAAATGGCATGGCCTGCCTCATTCAACAAATGACAAAGTTTATTAAATATCTAATATGTGTGGGGCGGCTAGGTGGCACAGTGGATAAAGCACTGGCCCTGGGGTCAGGAGTACCCTAGTTCAAATCCGGTCTCAGACACTTAATAATTACCTAGCTGTGTGGCCTTGGGCAAGCCTTTTTGCCTTGCAAAAACCTAAGAAAAAAAATCTAATATGTGACTGGTTATGAGGATATAAAACCAAATCAAAATCTGACATTATATGAAATAGTTTTTCAAATCTCAAAGGACTGTCTATATATATATATATATATATATATATATATATATATATATATTATATATACATACACATATATATAGTGTATTATATATTTCAAAAGAATGGTAAGTTGTAATTAATGGATTTGTAGTTTCATGTCTAATATTTTTTTATTATACCGTGTAATGGAAATTCTTGATTTACTTAAGAAACTAAAAATAAAATGAATAATTAAAAATATAATGTAGAAAAGGAAAAAGAAGAAAAAATGAAGCTATCTCTTCAAGTATTTTCAAAATTACATTATTATAGTGGTTACAAAGGAACAAGAAAATGATCTTTGTAAAGATACAAAGATGGGAGGTGGAGTTTTTTATGTGAGGAGCATCAAGAAGATCAATTTAACTTTCCTAAAGAGTGTGTGACTATATACATACATACATACATACATACATATATATATATATATATATATATATTTATATAAAAACTTATAAGGTAGGATGGAGCCAGGTCTTAAAGGACTTTAAAAGTTAGAAAGAAGAGTTTATATCTTCTTCTAGTGATGATATGGGAGTCTCTAAAGTTTGTTAAGTATCTTTAGACCTACTCTTTAGGAGAACTACTTTGGCAGCCCTAGATGGGACAGGGAAAATCAATGCAAAGTGACTAATTAGATTGCTATTAGAGTAGTTGTGGAAGAAAATTGCTAAACTCCTGAAATAAACTATTGATGTGTAAATGGAGGAAAGTCATAAGATTCCAAAGATACTGTAGAAATAACAAAATTTTTCAGCTGATTTGATATGTGGACTTAGGAAGAATAAAATCAAACATTATCTCCAAATTGTAAAACTAGTTGACTTGAAGAGGAGAAATAGAGAATTGCTGAAGGAGGAAGGATTTGAGAGGAAAAATAGTAATTCCATTTGATAAGACACCTTGATTTTAAAACTTTTGCTGAGCATCCAACTTAAAATATCCAACTTACATTTGGGAATGCACAGGTAGCCCTCAAGAGAGACGCTAAGGAGATCGATCGATAGATAGATAGATAGATAGATAGATAGATAGATAGATAGATAGAGATTTGAGAGTCATTTGCATAGAGTTGGTAAGCTCTTAAAAGTTGATAAAAAAATCTCAAAAGATGCAGACATGTGTTAAACCTGTAGTTCAGAGAATGATAAAGAATATGAGTGAGTAAAGAAGACTAAGTAAGGAATGACGACCAGCTAAGAGGAGAAACAAGTTAAATATGTCACAAAAATTCAGAAGTGTCAATGAGTAGAATGTGTTTAAAAGTATCAAATTCTTCAACAAAACAAAAAAGAATGGAAATTGGGGAAAAGTCATGAGATTTGACAATTGGAAGATCATTGGTAATTTGGAAGTAAAGTTTCATTTGAGTAATAAAGACAGAAGGCAAATCTCTTGAGATGAGAGGAGACATGAATTGCAGCTATCTTTTCTAGCAATTTTGCTGAAAAAGAAAAAAAAGGATAAAGTATGATAGCACAAGGACATGGGAAAGTATACTGAAGATGTTTAAGGATTGAAAAGTCTTCGTCCTCAGGTAACTTGAAAGAATCAAAAAGGTCAGATGAGATTGAAGAGTAGAAGGAAGAGAGATGATTTGTAAGGCTAATCTGGGAAGGAAACACAACAGAATGGTATTGGTGGTTGCTGTAGATGAATTGCCTGAAGTACGATGAATTGCAACCTTTTCTTCAGGCACTGAAGAAAGAGAGAATTGTTCATGGTATTACAGAGTTGTGAGATGTGGAAATGAAGAGTCTTCAAGTTTTTCGGCTAGATTTGAGATGAGGTCATCAAATGAGGTAAGTAATGAAGGGGTTTATGTGGCAGATTTGAGAAGAAAAGACGGAACTTTAGAAGACTTTCTGTAGAGGGTGCATGGAAAGGAATAAATATAGTGAAGGAGTAAAAGGACTTTATTTCTAGAGTAAGGTTCTTCTTGAGATTATATGACATAAAATTGTGGTAAACCAACTCTTCTCAGTTATATGATTTCATTAAGCTTTATTGATTATATATGAGTAAAAGCAATGGAAGTAATTCATAGTTAGGTTTTGACAAGGCATGAATGGTAATAGGAAAGGGGTGCAAAGAATTCAAGAATAGATTTTTAAATTGTATTTTTTAATGAAAATTCAGAAGGAAGGAAAAGTGTAGTCAGAGCTTGAAGACCTGGAATAGTACTGATAAGTGGAGTAAATGGAAGTTATGATGGGAACAACGAATAACTATAAAAGAAATAAGGCATAGGGAAAAATATGATAACATGAAGTTATAATTCAATAAAAGTCTTGTAGGTTTTATTCATCAAAGTGGAATACTCATGGTTAAATGCAAGAAGAATGATATAATTTATACATATATATATATATATACACACACACACACACACACACACACACACACACACACACACACACACACATATATATATATATATATATATATATATATAATTTTTCTTTGGTGTAGCTGATGTCGAATGGTAATTACATCATGGCAGCTAAATAAGTTGAACTCAGGAGTCAGATTCTTTGAGGGAAAACCAACATATGTTCAAATTCCTTACTATAATGCAGAGGTAAAGTGTGAAAAAGATTATGAGTTTGCATTATTGAGAAGAAAAGATAACAGTCACCATGATCTGAAGTGTTTGATACATTTCGAAAGAATATATCTAAAAAAGAGGGGAAATTGCCTGGTCAAGGTGGCAAAGGTGAGTCTGTATATGATAATGGGAAGTAAGGATACTTGGACTTCCACTCTGGGATTGATATATAGGTTAAGAGGGAAGAGGAAGGATATTAAAAGCAAAATACAACTAGTGCTACAAAGAATGAGAGAAGATGTAGAATTATAAAGGAAAGGTGGCTATATCTATGTGAAAACAGAAGGGACAAGAAAAAGAAAGGGGATATTGGCAGTAAGGAATTCCAGAAAACACATAGTTAAGGGGCAGAAAGAACTGAAATGACATGTTGAAAAGTCAGATAGGAAGTGGGTAAGAAGAGTTTAATCTTAGACATTCCTAGGCATCCATTGTCACTGAAATCAGAGGTTAAAAGAGAGTTGAGTTTATTAATTATAAAGATAAAAATCCAAGCAAAGCAACAGAAGATGTGAATATTTCCACTCATGATAACAAGTGAATAATAATAATTATCATAATTAACTTTTATATGATACTTTAAAAAAGTCCTTTGCACATCTAATCTGTGATCCTCACAACAATTCCCATGTAGATTCTATTATTGTTCCACTTTTTGCAGATGAAGAAATTGTCAGATAAATGTTATTATATAAATTACTCAACTAGTAAATGTTAAAGTCAGGACTCAAACTCAGGTATTCCTTATTGCTAGTTCTACAGTTTGGCTCTCTATTGTCTCTTAGAATGAATCATCCTCAGTATAGACTGGCTCCTACTTGGCTGGCTCTAGCCACCCCTTGTTGCAATTACATCTCTGGGAGATCACTTTCCTCACCTCAGGGCACAAAGTTCTCAAAAGTTTCACTTTGTGTTTATTGCAAAGACCTTCCATTTAAAATTTGGAAATCAGTGAAATTAATTAGGTTTGATAAAAATTATATTAATGCCATGTGTTAATAACTCTTTGATAAGGTTTGGGGAAGTTACCAAATTGGCATAAGAAACAGACAAAGGGATATTCTGGATAAGGAAAATCCCTCTGCCAATGAAGGTCAGCACCTGAAAGAATAAAAAATTATAATTACAATAGAATTGGTTCTGATCAATCAAAACTCATAAATATCATATTTGAATAGTAATAGTATGCTTTTCTGTCTGCAGGAATTCTGAGTATACTAAAGGATAAAAATTATATAATTTGTAAGAGTCATCATGACAGTTAAGCTAGTTACATTTAATGGATGTCCCTGGTTAATTGGAACAAATGGTAGTTTATAATTCCAATGTAATTGTTTTTAGGTGGCCAATAGTTACATCAATGTATCAAATGTGATTATTATTTAATCTGATTCTATAATATATAAATATGCTTGAATAAGGACAATCTTTAGAAGGAAGCCCAAGAAAGCTTTTGAAAATTTGACACTCTCCTCAGTAATGTAAAGCAGCCAACTCTCTTTTTTGTTTGTGCTGCTTAGGAGGATTAGGTTGGTATATTAAAATTATATTGAATCACAAGATCCAAATTCATTGTGTAGTTAGCAAAATGAGACTCAATTTTCTCAACTGTAAAAGTGAAGTAACAATTTCTATCAACCAATTTAACAGGTTGTTAATAAAAATGTGATTTATTTCATATAAATTAATCTAGCTTAATGTGGTCATTCAAAAATATTATTCTCCCATTACATTTATACAATTGTACTAAGCACTGTAAGTAATAAAAAGAAAGGGTATATGTGATGGAGGCCTGGAAAAACTTTTAACAAAATTGGGAAAGTGGTATAAACAGTGAAAAATTATAAAATGATAAAAAATTAAATATTTGTGATGTCAGTACAAGAACTAAGTAATGCAATATATGATTATGGATCAAATTACTGCCGAAGATAAGAAACTGTCATTATTTTCATCACCATCATCATTGCCATTAATGTAGTTTTTTCTTTTTTTTTTAAATATGGAACATTTCACGAATTTGCTTTTCATCCTTGCACAGGGGCCACACTAATCTTCTATGTATCGTTCCAATTTTAGTGTATGTGCTGCTGAAGGGAGCACCATTGATGTAGTTTTAAGATTTGCAAAGATCTTTATATTTAATAATTAAATTAATCTTCAAAGCAACTGTATGGTTTGAAAGAGGATTTGAATCCAGGTTTTCCTGAATTCATACCTGATCTCTATTCCATTTATTATGCTACCTTTCTAATTAAGAAAAAAATAGCTATATGGATACATGAACTATGGGAGTGATGTAAAATGTGAGACAAACTTTTTTTCCTTAAGGAGAGATTTCATACACAGAATAAATGACCTTTGCCTAACATAACCTTTGTTTTGCACCCCTCTGTAATTATTTTAAATTATAGCTATTTATATTTTATGTATATAATTTTTAACTGTCTAAGACAATATATAGAAGAAAAGGTAAATTAGCATTGTACCTCTGAGTTGGCAGAAGGATTTTCCTTATCCAGAATTTCTGCATATATAACAATGAAATCAAATGTACAAATACCTCTCCATATTCCTATGTACATGTTATTTTATCTATGTATTTAGCATATTGTATCTATTTTGTGTCATATTACTTTACTAGACTGTGACTTCCATAAACACAAGATCTGTGACTTATGGCAGCTTTGTCTCTTGGTCAAATCTTATCAAAGGATTATTATCATTAACTTAAAAATATAGTAGATGCTAAATCATTAGCATAAACATATAGTAGATGCTAAATAAATGTGTATTGTTAAAAAAACTCAAGTAAAAGTGGATAATCAAGATATTAGAATATGACATTTTGAAAAAAATGAGATTTAATTAAAATATTATCCCTACTACAACTATCACTATGCACTGCTGCCAACCCCTCTACTACTACCACTGCTCCTCCTCTGCTACTATAATTACTAATGATAATGATAATAAGAAAAATTAAGAAGCAAAAGCAGCAGGAGCAGAACTAGACAAAGAACAATAAGACAATGACAACCACAAGCATTCATTAAGCACTAGTATGTGTCAGCATTATGCTAAGTTCGCTACAAATAAAAATACTAATCTTACAAGAATGTATGACAACTTTTATTTATGTAATATTTAAATGCTTATAAAATATTTCCCTTACAACAATCCTATCAAATAGTATTCCAATTATTATTTTTAGGCATTTTATATATAGGGAAGAGGAGCATCCCCACATGAGGTGATGAACTTTCCCTCTATGGTGATAGTTTTATTTCTATTCATAGTGGTAGATAGAGGAAATAGAAAGGTTAATTTTTTGCTGGATAGGAAGTTGTACTAACTAACAAACCCTTTCGCCAGTTGCTTTGACCCAGGTTCTTCTCCAATTGGTTTAAGGTTTTTTTAAAAATATATATTTGCATATATTAGATCATATACAGACATTACAGACATATATATATATATATATCACAGCTTTAGATCCTATGGCACCTCCATTTGGGAATTTTAAACTCTATGAAATACTCCAACTATACTTTGTATTTCAATTCCCATTTTTATTCTACCTTCACATTATATAAAAATAAAATACTTTTACATTTGTTTAGGTATATTTACTAGAAGAAATGTTGTTGTTTTCCTTCATTTTCAAAAAAGGACCAACAATATCATGGCATGATGTGTTGACAAACACAATGTAGGAGAGATTGTGGGAGGATTGGGACATTGCTGGTGGAGTTGTGAAAACTGTTCATACTCTTTGACCCAGAATTACAATTCTAAGTCTATCCAGAAGAAATTACAAAAGGGAATGAAGATTTTTATTTCTCTTTCGGCATAGATCCATATTGCTCTTCAGCATGGTTGGATCTATTCACAATTTCACCAGGTATGCATCAATGCCCCAATCTTCCCACAACCTCTCCAATATTGATCATTTTCCCTTTTGCTCATCTCAGCCAATCTGATAGGTGTGAGGTGATTCCTCAATGATGTTTTAATTTGCCTTTCTTTAATTAATAATGATTTGGAACATTTTTTCAAATGATTATATAGTTTTAATTTCTTCATTTGAAAATGTGCAATAGCAGGAAATGATTATAGTAATCTGCTGTTTGATAAACCCAAAGAGTCTAGCTATTGGAATAAAGACTTTCTCTTTGATAAAAACTGCTGGGAAAATTGGAAGTTAGTATGAAAGAAACTTAGATTAGACCAACACCTCACACCCTTTACCACACACCTTTACCAAATGGATCCAGGATTTAGACATTAAAAACAATATTATAAGCAAATTAGAAAATCAAGGACTAGTTTACCTGTCAGATCTATGCAAAGGGGAAGCAGTTTATGACTAAGGAAGAAATGGAGAACATCACCAAAAACAAACTAGATGATTTGGATTAAATTAAATTAAAAAGATTTTGCACAGATAAAACCACTGTAACCAAGATCAAAAGAAATGTAGTAAACTGGGAAACAATCTTTACAACTAATGATTCTAACAAAAGATTCATTTCTAAGATATACAGAGAACTGAGTCATATTTTTTAAAAGAAGTCATTCCCCAATTAACAAATGGTCAAAGGATATGCAAAGGCAATTTACAGATGAGGAGATCAAAGCAATCCATAGTCATGAAAAATTGCTCTAAATCATTAATTATTAGAGAAATGCAAATTAAAGCTTCTCTGAGGTACCACCTCACACCTCTCCAACTGGCCAATATGACCAGAAAGGATAATGTTCATTGTTGGAAGGGTTGTGAGAAATCTGGGACACTATTACATTGTTGGTGGAGCTGTGAACTCATCCAACCTTTCTGGAGAGCAATTTGGAACTACATCCAAAGGGCAACAAAAATGTGCATACCCTTTGATCCAGCAATACTACTACTGGGCCTATACCCTGAAGAGATGATGAAAAAGGGTAAAAACATCACTTGTACAAAAATATTCATAGCAGCCCTGTTTGTGGTGGCAAAGAATTGGAAATCAAGTAAATGTCCTTCATTTGGGGAATGGCTTAGCAAACTGTGGTATATGTATGTCATGGAACACTACTGCTCTATTAGAAACCATTAGGGATGGGAATTTAGGGAAGCCTGGAGGGATTTGCATGAGCTTATGCTGCACAAGATGAGCAGAACCAGATAAACACTGTACATCCTAATAGCAACATGGGGGTGATGATCAACCTTGATGGACTTGCTCATTGCATAAGTGCAACAACCAGGGACAATTTGGGGCTGTCTGCAATGGAGAATACCATCTGTATCCAGATAAAGAACCGTGGAGTTTGAACAAAGTTCAAGCACTATTCCCTTTAATTTAGAAAAAAACAGATATCTTATTGTCTGATCTTGTTATCTCTTATACTTTTTGTTTCTTCCTTAAGGATATGATTTCTCTCTCATCACACTCAATTTGGATCAATGTACAACATGGAAATAAAGTAAAGACTGACAAATTGCTTTCTGTGGGTGGGGGGTGGGGGAGGGAAGTAAGATTGGGGGAAAAATTTTAAAACGCAAAATGAATAAAATCTTTAATAAAACAAAAAACTGTTAGTTCATATCCTTTGACATTTATCAGTTAGAGAATGGAAGCAAGTTTTGTAACTTAAAAATATACACATGCATATGGATGAAAAAAACAAATAAATATTGTTTTAACAAAAGATGCCTGGCAATGATTCAGGTTGCAGTGATGACCTTGACATCTTTGATGTCTGATAGAGCTCTAAGCACTCTATTGTCCTGCCTAAATCACCTTCATAGTCATTGGAGAAAATTGTTCTCTGATGCCCATTCTGTCAGGGGAATGCTTCACATTTAGGGGTGGACAGGGTTGAGTAGAAGGATTCAGAGAGAACTAACACCTCTGGTGTGAAGCCTTGCCTAGTACTTTTCAGGGATGCTCCTCTACCCTAGGTCAAAAAGTCAGCCATTTCCTCAATGGTTTGAATTCAAATATTTCTTTGTCTTAATGGACCTGCTAAGGTAATCCAATCTGGAGTCCTCCCAGCTTGGTTCACATATATTTTAAATCTATAGTCAGAAGATGGCTTTATTAAAAACATTATTCCCTGTGCCCCATAATCATTGTGACCAGGAGAAAGGGAGGGCAATCTAGCATTTTCATTAGCTCTTGCTCTCCTCTCACTGATCCATCTTCCTTTTTTGGCTGTTCACAGAGGAGTTTCCCTCCAAGATTCCAAGTGTCCCCAAACTAACTTGAAGATATCCAAGAGACTCAAGTCAAGAAAAAAAAAATTAAATATCAACCTTGCCTGCCACTGTACTTAGTGTTGAAGATCCAAGGAAAATCTACACAAATAGCTTCTGTTTTTCTCCTACAAGTCCATACCTTGCAAAATTACCCCATTTCACAGCACTTGAACATTGCTATGCTCATCCCAGTGGTGAGAGACAGCTCTCTTTTCTGGTGAAAAGGTTCCTTTTGCACTCTGCAGCAGGCAGATCAATTTGCCTCTTTAATCCCCCTGTTTAGGGTAGTATTTTGTGAAATTCCATCTTTTCACAGTTCTGTGGTTTCGTGGGTGGGGGTGGGTAATAAAGAAAACCATGACAAAAAATCTATCTAGATGACTGTAAAGATGAGAAGTCTTTAAGAAGTAAAGTAACATGCCCATTGTTACACAGATAGTAAGGATGAACTCAGTTGTCATTGCTTTGGGGAACCTTTTTCATTTCCTCAAATTATTAATACTTTCTCTGCCTTTTAAATGTAGTTTATATCTATTCACCTATTTAAATAGTGTCTTCCCTCTTGGGAATGTAAACTTCCTGAGAGAAGGGAATATTTTGTCTTTTTATCCCAAGCACCTAGAACAATTATTTGTTCTAATAGACATTTAGTATGTACTTGAATAATGAGACTTTGTCTCTGCCTGACTTGTAGGATAGAGCACTGACCTTGGAGTCAGGAGGATGTCCAAGCTCAGACACTTGCCACTTAGTTATGTAATCTTGGGCAAATCATTTAACCCTAATTGCCCCACATTCAGGACCATCTCCAGTCATATCTCCAGTTGTCCTGATTCATTTCTGGCCACTGGACCCAGATGACTCTGGAGGAAAAAGTGAGGCTGGTGACAGCACAGCATCCCCTTATTCAAATCCAATTCACTGCTTGTTATGGCATCAACTCCCTAATATCATGGTCTCCTTCGAGAATGAAGGGCAAACATCATCATCAAAACATCACTTGAAAAATGAATAAATTAAATGAACAAAACCTAACTAGGTCTTAAACTTAGGTCTGTTGTCTCCTAGTTCAGTTTTATTTTTCTACTCCAGGCTCATCACCATGCTTATCAACTTGAATAGTGTAAAGACAATAATGTTTTAAAGATTTTAGAAACAGAAATGATCATGGTGGACCATAGTGCTTAGAAGATGTTTTGTGGAAGAAATAGGACTTGAGCTGTAGCTTGAGAAGGAGTTGAATAAAATTACATAATAGATTTAATTAAATTAAACAAGTATATATTAGGTGTCTACCATATGCCAATCACTGTGTTATGAGATGGGGTTTTAGAAATAGTGACAAAACAGCCCTTACTCTTAGGGGTTCATCTTAAGAGAAATCATTTCTTGGAAGAGATATCTAGAATTCAAATTCTGTGTCAGACAATTACTATCTACTTAATTGAAGGTTTATTGGGAAATCATTCAACTTCCCCAAAACTTTGTTTCCTTATCTGTAAAATAAAAGAATTTACTTAGATAACCTCAAAACTTCCTTCCAGTTTTAGTTAGGATTCTTTTTTTAAAGAAGGAAATAGCATGATCCCATTTACATAAATAAAAATTAACTTTAGTATCAAAAGTGTTGTAACTAGAGCAGAGGCAGGAAGATTAAGAAATGCCTTCTGGAAGTTTAGCACTTAAGCTAAATACTGAAGGAAGCTAGAAATTCCTTCAAATGATATTATAAAATTTATAATTGAAAGAGGAACCTGAAGATTTGTCTAATTTCCTCATTTTACAGAAAAGGAAAATTAGGCTCAGATAGACGTAACCTGCTCAAGGTCACTTAGTTGATAACAGAGTCAAGGTTAGAACCCAGATCTCCTCACTAATTTCAATACTATTTTGACTACCCTGTCAGGTCATACTTTCAAAGAAAGCCTTTGGATGATGCTAAATATGTGGGGAAACTTAAACTGATTTTATTATAAGTTACACTCTATTATCAGAAATATTTATAATGTTTCCGAGATATATATATGTATATATATATATATATCTCATTTTATATATGTAAATAAATTTTATATATATAAATAAAAATAAAATATAAAATGAGATCACACATTCATTGAAGAATTCAGGTAGGTTAATACTGCTGAGGTTATTTCTAAGTTGGTATCTTAGGATTTTTTGCAATACTGCATGAATATATTTGAGCTAGTTTGAAGGAGAAAAAGGAAATCAATGATTGTCCTTCTAGTCTGTAGCAACCAGCAGAAAAATAAATAAATACTTTCTCCTCCATTAGCCTATATTAGCACTGAGCATGTGCATAGGTTGGTGACTACAGATTTCGATTTTAGCTCAAAATATTGGAGTTAAAGGTCTATTTTACTTCAATATTCATCTTTAATTAGTGCAAAACATGGTATATTTAAATGGTTTCCCTCTGACATGTACTAAAACCAACATTATTTTTTGCAAGTCAGTACTTCAAGTACAAGACCTATTGGTATTTTACCAAGAAAGATACAGAAAGAGAACATAGTAGTTATGTTTGTCACTTGAGAGATTTGTCCGAGTGGAAAAAGTAAAAATGTTTCTATCTCTCTATTCTTTTATAAGGGCGCTTTTTGTAGTATATGTGTATAGTCAGACATATGGGCACAAGTAAACAAGGTGTGTTTGTGTTTGTGTGTGTGTGTGTGTGTGTGTGTGTGTGTGTGTGTGTGTGTGTATTTCTGAAGTCACAATATTTTATATGGAGGAGATTCCCAAGGCTCCAGAGACAAATCTATAGTTATTTGTGTGGGGTTTTTTCCCCCCATGCATTCTGGAAAATATTAAATTTCTGAATTTCAGAGACTGGTAAACTTTGAACTGAGAAGATTTTAAGAAAACATATTTATATCAGTGTACCTACAAATCACTTAGCTTCAATTGTTTTGATTGAAATATATTTACAAAAGATGATTTAGATTTTTAGAAAATCAGGTGCTTTTAGATATCCCCTGGAAATTTTAGTCACTACTGTTTTGAGCAGTCACAAATGAACTGAATGTTTTGCTCGAGGCTTCACTTTCTTTCCAGTGCTATAACATACCTGGAAGTCAATGAGCAGATGGTTTCAGTTTATATATGACATAGGAAATACATTAAAGTGGAGTGTTCTGTGGAGTAACACTGTCCTCCCATAGAATTCATGAAAGCCTAGAGTTCCAATTCCAGCTTTGCTATTAACTTACTATGTGACTTTGAGTAAGTAATTTACCCATTTTGAATTTTATTTTCACTTCTGTAAAATAAGGATATTGAACTACATGATTTATAGTATGTCTGTACTCCAATCTATCTTCCATTCAGTCATTAAATTGATTTTTTTAAAGTATATGTAGGTCCTACCATATCACCCCCCATACTATTAGTGATTCCCTATCATATCCAAGATCAAATAAAAATTCCTGTGATTGATGTTCAAAGTCCTTCATAATCACCAACCCCTCCATCCTTACCCATGTTACCAACCTTCTCATGCCTCACTCTCTGGTAGGCTCTCAGTCAATCTTTTGTCTTTGACATTGGCTCCATGGTTAGAATTCTTTCCCACTTCCTAAAGAAGGTGGTTTCCCTAACTCCCTTTAAGTCTCAAGTAATATCTTCTCTAGGAAGCCTTTCCCAACTTTTCTTCAGCTCAATAACTTCATGTGTTAATTTTTTCCCATCCTTTATATACTTTGTTTGTATACATTTGTTTACATATTAAAGGAAAGGGATAGTCCTCATAGTGGAGGATTTCCTTGTGGGCATATGCTTTGGCGTGGGCCATGAAAAAGTGACTACTTAATTGTTGTAGATGCTATACTTGGGTCCTTTTTTAGACTGCACACTAACCAGGACATTGGTAACATAAGTCCCTCTTGTATTTGAGAATTATAACTTGTGTCTCTTAACTCAGCTATGTGAAAGCAATGTAAAGAATGGAAAAATGTGCCAGATTTATTTTGGAGGTGTGAGTTCTATATCTCTCTCTAATATTTTTATTTGTGTGACCTTGGAATGGAGTTAATGCATTATCTAATTATTGTTTTTAATTTTTAAGACAATGGGGTTAAGTGACTTGCCCAAGGTCACATAAGCAATTAGAAGTTAATGAACTATTATAGACAAAATAAAATGACTGGAGTAATGGACATAGAATCAACAAGATCTGTGTGACCCTGAGTAAGCATTAATCTCTTAGCCTTTGAATTATCATCTATTACTTGGTGATAATAAAAGATCCTACATCATGTGATTTTGTGAGAAGTAAATGAATGTATGTAGAGTGCTATATACTACTTAAATATCATCTATTTATGTGATCACCAACTTCACACATTCTTCAATTCTAGAATATCTAGAGGGGTAATGATACTATGAAGGACTTAGAATTCAATCTCATCAATAAGATTATGGAATGAAAATCATGGTAATGAGTTTCCTTTATCACATCTAAAATGACTCTAAGTCACAAGGGTTGATGGATTTACTAGTATAAAAGCTCCTTCTCAGCTGAGATTTCTAGGAGTATCAAGGAATATCATTATCCTTATTTTACATAGGTGGAAACAGTCTCAGTTGACAGTCATAAAAGAAGTGAGTACTGTTATATTATTTGAACCTATATCCAGCATCCTTCTCATTGCGTTATTCTTCATATCAAGATATTAATTCACATCTATGTAGCACTTTTGAGTTTATTTCTTATGACAGGACTATGAGGTATACAGCACAAGTTTACAAGGTATGGTATCCCAACCCCCGAGACGGTCACAAGCATAAGTACAGAGTGGAGTGGGCAGAGTAGGAGAGGGCTTGGATGTCAATCAAGAGGAAAAGTCATTCTAGATTTATTTTGTTAAAATAAACAACAAGATAATGGGGCCTCTTAACATGACAGGGTTTTGATGACTTGGAACAGGACATGGATAAAACAACTACTTGCTTTTCTTCCAAAGGCTGTTGTGCTTTGTGGGGTTGAATCCTTGCCATGAAATGGCATCATTTCAAAAGGAGCAAGTCTTCCCATTTTTTGTGGAATATAAGGAGAAATATAATCATTCATTGAGTCCAAGGGAGCCATAAGTATTGAGAACTATTAATTGGCATTGGCATTCCCAAATAAATTATTTGATTACATGCATATTTTCTATATATTGATACATATATATTTATTTATATCTATATATGTATATAGATATAATTCTAATAGTAAAATAAAGTAATTGACTTAGCATCAGAAGACCTGCATTCAAGATCTTTCTACTAAACTCATGAATTTTGTGACCCATGGCAAGTCAATTAACCTTTATATCTTTCTACCTATCTATCTATCTATCTATCTATCTATCTATCTCTATCTCTATCTCTATCTCTATCTCTATCTATCTCTATCTCAATCTCTATCTCTATCTCTATCTATCTATATCATCTATACTATATCTATTCTATATTCATATCTATATCTATATCTATATACAGATATACATATGCATATACATATTAATTTGCAAATTATTTTATTAAACTATGTAAGGATTCATGTAAACCATTTATAATTTTAAAGACTTCCTTCAACTATTAAAATTTATATGATATATATTTTATATTAATATTTTTATATTTACCTCTAATTATAGGAAATTACACAAAGCTAGAAAAACTTCTATCAATTGTCACAATATATTCCCATATACCTTTTTATACATGCACACATACATATTTATATATTGTATTCAAGGTATTTTTGTTATTCTGTTATTTATAATAAGAAATTAATAGTTATACTTTGATCTATGATTTTCAAAAAAGAATATTTTTTTCTAAAAAATGGCAATTCTTTATTATTCTTAAAGACACACTTTGAGAATGTGGTCAAGATAAATAATATTGTGCCACATTTTATTTATTTCATTGTTTATGTGATATATATGTATACATATATATATATATATATATATATATATATATATATATATATATATACAAATTATATAGAAACAGAAGAAAATTTCAGGAACGGAGGTAGTTTGTAAATAGTCAATAATTATTTATTATGTCAGGCCCTGTTCTAAGAGCTGGAGATAGTGGAATAAAAGACAGAGAAGGAAGACATGTTTTATAAGATCATATACACATATGTATAATTAATCTTCCTTTTTTGTTCCATTTGTTTATGTAACTCTTGCCTATCTACAACAAACATTTTGAGTACAAAATTAAGAAATATTTTATATATTTTCTTTCCTTGTTTATTTTATTCAACAAAAAATTGAAGTGTCTACTGCAAACAAGATGCTAGGAATAATGTGATAAAATAATATTTAAATATAAATAATACAACAATATTAGCTATAACAAAAGAACAAAAACAGTTCTTGTCCTCAGGAAGCTTCCATTTTAATGACTGGATTCAGCTTCCATAAAAGCATAATAGGAAAATTGAGGAAGGAGAGAACATTACCCTCTTGTCAGGGAAGGGATTAGATCAAGATTTATGGGGGGAAATGTCCCCTTAAATAAGCTACATAAAAATATAAAAAATTATGAAAGAGCCTCATAAAGACAAAGTCCATTCTAGGAATTGTGGGAGGACACTGAATAGGAACCTAGAGAACTAAGTGTGGAAAATGATTAGTAGTCTATTTAGATAGAACTTCATTGGTCAAATGAGGAAGAGTGGGAATTATTGGAGGAAAGGTAGAGAAAAACCAGACTATGAAAATCCTTGAATGACAGGCTTTGAAAATGTTGCATTTTATCTTAGCGGTTATGGCAAATCACTAAAGGATTTTCAACTGAGAACTTATATAATCAGGTTGATACTTTAGGAAAATTATTTCCACACCTGTGTAGAAAAATAGATTATAGAGTACATTCTGTTTTCACATGTATATTTAGAAATTTAGGAACTGTAACCTCTATAAGCCACTGTTACACATAAAGGTTTCTATAAACTCAACAAGATTTGTCCTTGCCAGGATACATCATGAATTCTCCACAAACAACATGGCAAATGGTCCTTTTATCTCTGGAAATAGAAATCAAAATTCAAGCTAGTTAGGATCTCAGATTTCCTTAGTTTTTGACCACTTCTGGGATGAATGAAAGGCTATTATTGTCCTCCCTATCCCATCCAAATCACCTCCATTGCAGTAAGATGTAAGCAGTAAGCTCAGACTTCAGATCTTGGTCTTTCTTTTATCATGGGATTAAAAAACAATTGAATAAAAATTCTTATACACCTTTATGAGACTTTTTATGCATCTCTTGAGTTGTATATTTGGCGATTGAATTCTCTGTTCAGTTCTGGTCTTTTTTGTCAGGAAACTTTGGAAGTACTCTGTTTTGTTGAACTTTCATTTTTTCCTCCTGACATTATGTGCTGAATTTTGCAAGAAAGTAAATTCTTGGTTGAGGTATTCCAGGTCCTCCAGTCCTCCAATGTTGAGGCTGCTAGTCACTTAACCTTTCTGAGTTCCTTTCCCTTTAACATCTAACTCAAAGGTAGACTTAAAAGAGGTAATGGACCTAAGACCCAAATGATATAACAATGTCAATAAACATTAACATCTCCTCAAATTATACCCCCTAGCCTGGTATCAACTCCAACCAGTCAAACAAAGTGGAACTGGGAGGAAGAGAAACCACCATGCTAATACTACTCATATATTGCTTTCAACACTCTTGTCACATTGGTATAAATGTCCAGCTGAAGTTCCCAACCTTGGTACTTAATCTTAAATATAGTGACTAACTGGCTCACTCTCCTAAATATAGTTTCACTACCTATAAAATGAGGAAGTTGGGTTATTAACCTGGGGAATATAAACTATAAATGTATGTGTGGGAATATAGGTATGCATGTATATACATTCCTATATATGTATGTATGTATATGCATATTTGCATACATACAGTCATCCACACATGCTCACATATATGTATATATATTTATACATGGATAAAAATATTTTATTATGATTAGTTGTCTTTGTGACTCAATATTTTATTGTATTCACTTGAAGACATTTGACTGTGAAATAGTCCATAGGCTTACCAGACTGTCCAAGGGTTCAGGACCCAAACAAGTTAAGGACCCTTGGATAGGATGCAATGCGATCAATCATAATTTCTTTCAATTTCCTTTATTCCTTCCTTGGGAAACTCCTCCCATCATTATTGGTATTACTTTGAAAACATATAAAAAAGAAAGAAAAGCCTTTGACTACATAAACACCTAGACAAGGGATCTCTAGAGATCAATTTAATGATACCCCTAAGAGTTCTGCCCCTGGTTAGTTGCCTTAACATATCATAAATTCCAGGAAAATATAGTGAGAGTCTTTAAGCTGACATTGCCAATTTGCCAGAAAAATTAATCAAAAATGGTACAAGATCTGTTTCTAGGCACTATGAGGCACAAAGAAAGTGTGAGACTGGACTGACCTTAAAAAATGTACAGTTGATTGGGAAGAAGAGCCAAGGATACACAGATAGTTAAATATCAATATAAGACAATATTATAGCAGTGTAAACAGTACATATAATATGGGATTTAAAGTAAATACAAAAACTCTCCACGAAGTTTCAATTCTATTTCTCTTATGTACCAGCTGTGCAATCCTGAACAAGTCCCTTAACCACTGTAAGCTTTAGTTTTCTCATGTGCTAAATGTTGACAGTAACATTACCTACTTCATGGGATTATTGCAAAAATTAAATGAGATAGCAAAGATATAGACATAAACGAAGACATAGACATAGACAGATTTAGATTTAGATAGAGGTATAGATATAGATAGATATATGCAGACATGTGTAGTCTCTGAACACTTAATGTATGTATGTATTTATATCTATTTGATATCTATATTTTATATAGCTATATTATCTTGTTATTAAATTAAAATTTATTATTATTAATTTAATTTTATTATTAAATTAAAATAATTTGATTATCAGATCAGAGATAAAGATGTCAAGTAATAGGTCTCCAGAGAAAGGAAACAGCAAGTATACATTGTCAGGAAACATATCATGTGAAGTTTGAGGACTTGAGGTACATTATGAAGGATGAATAGATTGAAGTAGGCAGCAAGAAAATGGGGAGTGGGAGTTCCCTGTATCCTCTAATATTAAAAACAGTGGTAAAGAGAAAAAATAGCATAAAGCATATTCAGGGGATAATAAATTAGGTTAATTTGTCTAAATCAAAGGGCTTGTAGTGACACTACTCTCTGGACAGAGCTACTGATTCTGAGCATTTTCTATATGCACAACCCCTCTGGATACTTATTTTAAGATTTCTAGCAGCTAAGGAATGACAGTCAAACCTTGTACTGTCCACAGGAAGTTAATAATTATGATTTTCAACTAACTGTCCTGAAATGACAAGAAATTCCCCTTTAACTCCTAATAAAATTATGCTGAGCAATCAGAGTAAGAGACAATTGGGAAAATCTAGGAAAATAAAAAAAATCTAGGAAAGTGAGGTGATTTTAAAAAATATTATTTTACTTTTCACCAATTACATGATAAAATATTTCTAACATTTTAAAAAAATTTGAGTTACAAATTCTATCACTCCATTCCTCTTCTCCCCCTTCCTGAGACATTAAGCAGTTTGATGTAGGTTATATATATATATATATATATATATATATATATATATATATATATATATATATATGTATATATATATATATATATATATGTCTTGTAAAACATTTTCATATTAATCTTTTTATATAAGAAAACAAAAAAGAGAGACAAAGAAAGAAAAAAGAAAGAAAGAAAGAAAGAAAGAAAGAAAGAAAGAAAGAAAGAAAGAAAGAAAGAAAGTGAAAGGAAGGAAGGGAGGAAGGGAGGGAGGGAGAGAGGGAGGAAAGAAAGGAAAGAGAAAGAAAGAAAGAAAGAAAGAAAGAAAGAAAGAAAGAAAGAAAGAAAGAAAGAAAGAAAGAAAGAAAGAAAAAGAAAAAGAAAAAGGAAGGAAGGAAGGAAGGAAGGAAGGAAGGAAGGAAGGAAAAAAGAAAGGGGGGAAGCTAGGTGGCACAGTGGATAGAGCACCAGCCCTGGAGTCAGGAGTACCTGAGTTCAAATCCCGCCTCAGAAACTTAATAATTAACTAGCTGTGTGGCCTTGGGCAAGCCACTTAACCACACTGCCTTGCAAAAACTAAAAAAACAAAAACAAAAAAAAGGAAGGAAGGAAGCAAGGAAGAAAGGAAGAAAAGGAGGGAAGGAAAGAAGGAGGAAAAGAAGGAAGAAAGAGAGAAAGGAAGGAAGAAAAACAATATGCTTCAATCTGTATTCAGACAATATCAAGTTTTAGTGATTTGTTTTTAAGAGTTCTTAGTTTGGAAACAGGAACATTAATTTATTTTCTACTGAGAGATTTTTTTTTGATATGAGGTATTTTTTTAAGTAGTATCTGGGTAAGGAGCAGGAAGGAACTTTTTTTTCCAATGAAAGATTTTATTTATTTTGAGTTTTACAAGTTTACCCTCCCATTCTTGCTTCCTCCCCCCACCCCTCCACAGAAGTCATTCTGTTAGCCTTTACATTTTTTCCATGGTATACATTGATCTAAATTGAATGTGATGAGAGAGAAATCATATCCTTAAGGAAGAAAAATAAAGTATAAGAGATAGCAAATTACATAATAAGATAATGTATTTTTTTAATTGAAGGTCTTTGGTTTTTGTTCAAACTCCACAATTCTTTCTCTGGATACAGATGGTATTGTCTATCACAGATAGCCCAAAATTGTCCGTGATTGTTGCACTGATGAAATGAGCAAGTCCATCTAGGATAACGATCACCCCCCCCCCCCTTATTACTGTTAGGGTGTACAATGGTTTTCTGGTTGTGCTCATCTCACTCAGCATCAATTCATTCAAATTAGGAAGGAACTTTATATAATGAAATAAAAATGAAATATATAATAAATATATAATATATAATATGTGATATATAATATGTGATATATGATATATAATATATGATATATGATACATGATATATGATGCATGATACATAATATGTGATACATGATACCATACATCCAATATCCAATATGTGGTGTGTGATATGTGATACATGATACATGATATATGATATATGAAATGTGATATAATGAAATAAAAAATAGATAAATACTGTTTTTCAATGAAATTATGACAAAGTTCATTAAAAAACTATGATTTTTTTTAAATTATATTTTTTGGAAGTTAGTATGGAAGAAACTTAGATTAGATCAGCACCTCACACCATATACCAAGATGAGATCCAAATGGGTGCAAGATTTACACATAAAAAAACAATGCTATAAGCAAACTAGAAGATCAAGGATTAATTTACCTGTCAGATCTATGGAAAGGGAAGCAGTTAATGACTAAGGAAGAGATGGAGAACATCACTAAAAACAAACTAGATGGTTTTGATTACATTAAATTAAAAAAATTTTGCACAGATAAAAGCACTGTAACCAAAATCAAAACAAATGTAGTAAACTGGGAAACAATCTTTACAATGAATGATTCTGACAAAGGACTCATTTCTAAAATATACAGAGAACTGAGTCAAATTTCAAGAAAAGCCATTCCCCAATTGACAAATGGTCAAAGGATATGCAAAGGCAATTTACAGATGAGGAGATCAAAGCAATCCATAGTCATGAAAAATTGCTCTAAATCATTAATTATTAGAGAAATGCAAATTAAAGCTTCTCTGAGGTACCACCTCACACCTCTCCAACTGGCCAATATGACCAGAAAGGATAATGTTCATTGTTGGAAGGGTTGTGAGAAATCTGGGACACTATTACATTGTTGGTGGAGCTGTGAACTCATCCAACCTTTCTGGAAAGCAATTTGGAACTACATCCAAAGAGCAACAAAAATGTGCATACCCTTTGATCCAGCAATACCACTACTGGGCCTATACCCTGAAGAGATAATGAAAAAGGGTAAAAACATCACTTGTACAAAAATATTCATAGCAGCCCTGTTTGTGGTGGCAAAGAATTGGAAATCAAATATGTCATGGAACACTATTGTTCTATTAGATACTAGTAGGGATGATAATTCAGGGAAGGATTTGTATGAACTGATGCAGAACCAGAAAAACACTGTACACCCTAACAGAAGCATGAGGGTGATGTTGAAGAACTCGCTCATTCCATCAGTGCAACAATCAGAGACAATTTGGGGCTGTCTGCAATAGAGAATACCATCTGTATCCAAAGAAAGAACTGTGGAATTTGAACAAAGACCAAGGACTATTAACTTTAATTTAGAAAAAAAAGACCTGATATCTTATAGTCTGATCTTGCTGTCTCTTATACTTTATGTTTCTTTATTCTTTTATTCTGTATGTTTCTTCCTTAAGGATATGATTTCTCTCTCATCACATTCAATTTGGATCAATGTATACCATGAAAACAATGGAAAGACTGGGAAATTACCTTCTTTGGAGGGGGAGGGAAGTAATATTAGGAGGAAAAATTGTAAAAATTGTGAAAATCAAAATAAATAAAATAAATAAAATCTTTAAGTACCAAAAAATAAAAAAAAATTATATTTTTGGAGGTAACTTCTTTGAGTTTTCCTAAAATCTTGAATTTCAATACTAATCTTGAGTTTCAATTATAATTCTAATCCATGATTTAGACCTGAAAGAATCATAATAAATTATATTGGTAGGCAACTTGATTTTACAAATAAATGCTTTAGTGAGCTTATAAAGTCATCTAGAAATTAAGTAGCAGAGCTGACTCCACATTCAGTAATTTTCCTGGATTCTTTCAGACTGTTTATTTTTATTCTTTCTTAAAGATACCTGATTGTTGTCACTGAACAAATAATTTAATTTGGGTAAAGTTGTCATTTTTATTATATTAGCTCGACATAACCATGTCAATTGACATATTTCCAAGTATTTATTTCTGACTATATTTGGGTGAGAAGTGCTTTATAATTGTGTTCATATAGTTTCTGGGTTTGTCTTGGGTTCCATAGTGTTCTTAACAGATCATCATCAATCAATGTTTACCTCAAGTTGATTCATATCTATCAATCCATAGCTTAAATTCCAACTGAAGAAGGGGATTTGAATGCCATTAGACTCCTTTTCTGGCAAGACACCTGATACTGATTCTATTCCAACTGAGATCTAGAAGAAGGAGGGTGCATTGCTCATCCAAAAACTGACTGAAAGTTTCCAGGTTAGATGGAATGGAGAAGTTATCCCCCAAGACTTCAAGGATGCCTCCATTGTCCATCTCTATAATTGAAAAGGGAATAGGTTTTCCTGTGACAATCACGGGTTATTTATCTTTTAGTTATTGCTGGTAAGATTCTTGCCAGAGACCTTCTAAAAAGGTTGACCCTTCACCTGGAAGATAGTAGGTATACTCCCTGGGAGTCAGTGTGGCTTTAGAAAGGGTCTAGGAACAATTGATAAGATGTCTTCTGCCTGACAGCTCCAGGAAAAATCCCAGGAATGGAACAGAGATCTGTATACAACATTTGTAGATTTGACCAAAGCCTTTGATACCATCAGTCATGAGAGTTTAATGGAAAATTATGTCAAAATTTGGTTGCCCCAAGAAGTTCATCATCAGTGTCCATTAATTTCATGATGGCTTGCATGCCTGTGTTCTGAATAGTGGATGGTGCTCTTCAGATTTTCCTGTCATTGATGGAGTGCCAGAAGAATGTGTCCTTGCTCCCACACTTTTTAGCATGATGTGTTCAGCCATTTATCAAATGCCTTCACTGAGGATGAATATGGTCTCAAGGTCAGCTACCACACTGATTGAAAATTCTTCAACTTGAAAAAGATATGTCAAAACCAAAGTGGAAGGAGTGCTGATGCACGATCTTCTGTTTGTAAATGATTGTGCACTCAGTGAAGCCTCTGAAGTTGAGATGAAACAAAATATGGATTGATTCTCTGCTGCTTGCACTAATTTTGGTCCATCAATTAACACAAAGAAAACCCAGGTGCTCCATCAGCCAGTGCTACACCATTCATATGTGTAACCATCAATTACAGCAAATGAAGAAGTTTTGAGTACTGTGGACAAGTTCATTTACCTTGGCATTATCCTTTCCAAAAAGGTACACATTGACAGTGAAGATGACACAAGTATTGCCAAAGCTAGTTCAGTATTTGGGAGGTTCCAAAAGAATGTATGAGAGAGAGAGATATTAAACTGACTACCAAACTGAAGGTCTACAGAGTCATTGTGTTGACTTCATTGTTATATGCCTATGGAATCTGGACAGTCTATCAGTGCCATGTCAGCAAACTGAATTGCTTCCATTTAAATTATCTTAGGAAGATTCTGAAGATCATCTGGCAGGAGAAGATCCCAGACACTGAGGTCCTTTCTTAAATTAAACTGCTTAACAATCCAACATTAAGACAGAATGCAACTATGATGGACTGGACACATTGTTAGAATACCAGATTATATGCTTATCAAAAAAAGCCAGACTATTTTTATGGGGAACCCAGAGAGGGCAAGCACTCACAAAGGGGTCAGAAGAAGCAATATTGGGGCAGGTAGGTGGCACAGTGTATAGAGCACCGACCCTGGAGTCAGGGAGATCTGAGTTCAAATCCAGACTCAGACACTTAATAATTATCTAGCTGTGTGACCTTGCATAAGTCACTTGATCCCATTGCCTTGCAAAAACAGACAAAAAAAGAAGCAATACGGAAACATCTTGAAGGTCTCATTGAAAAATTTTAGAATTGTGGGCAGCTAAGTGGCACAGTGGATAGAGCACCGGCCCTGGAGTCAGGAGTACCTGAGTTCAAGTCCGACCTCAGACACTTAATAATTACCTAGCTGTGTGGCCTTGGGCAAGCCACTTAACTCCATTGCCTTGCAAAAAAAAAGAACTTTAGAATTGATTGTACAGCCTGGGAGACACTGGAACAGGATTGCCCAGCATGTTATGTTCTAATCAGTGAGGGTGATGCACTCTATGAGGAAGGCAGAACTGAAGCAGTTCAAAGGTAATGTGACAAATTTAAGTTGAGAGTAAGCACCCCAGGTGCCCAACTATTTGGGTCCAACCTAAGCTAGAGCATTCCAAGATCTTATTGGTCTGATCAACCACAGTTGGATACATTGTGATTTGTCTCAAACATAGTGATGTCATTTTGATCTTCTTATATAATGAAGGACAAGAACTGATGGGAAGTTGTAATTTTTTAGAAATAGTTCTAGCATGGCTGCCTAGCAGTTTGAGTCAAAAAAAAGACTTGATCAGCCAATAGATCATTTTTAGTGATTCACAAGAGGTTGAAGAAAAGAAGACTCAAGGGGCACATGATCACTCTCTTCATATATGTGAAGAAGAGTAAAATAGAAGAATTACTTTTGTTCTTGGCCCTAGAGGGCAGAACAGCAGTGGTAGTTGCAGAGAAGTAACTTTTGAATTGATGTCAGGGAAAAAATACGAACAATTAGAATTCTCCCAATCAAAACAGCCCAGGCAGTGTTAAAAGATAATGAGGGAATCCCTTGGAAGAGGGACTTGGAGAGAAAATCAGAACACTTATTCCTGATATTTTAAAAAGGTGTCCTATAAAGCCACAGGTTAGATTGGGTTTTTTTTCTAGCTCTAAAATTACATAAAAGGTTTTTACAGGTTGATTCTTTCACATCAACACTCTTAGGATGTAACTCAGTTTTCAGATTGTCTCTGTACCACAATAACTCATAAATTTAAGACTTCTTTATTTGATGTGCAGGGAATCATTAAAATGCCCTTGGGAATGATGATTTCAGCCTCAGGAGCACTTAACTTAGGCATACTTTATTAAAAACAGCCTCAGAAAAGTATTTTCATGCCCTCTACTTGGGCCTAGAGTCAATGTCAAATCAGTGTTTAACAAATACTTTTTGAATGATTATTTGCTTAATTCAGACTTTTTACTTAGTTTTCCTCAGAGCCTACAGTTGATTCCACTATGTCTATCAAGTCTTCTTACAAACACTAACATTTAATATTCTTGTGTATATATATATATATATATGTGTGTGTGTGTGTGTGTGTGTGTGTGTGTGTGTGTGTTTACATATATATATATATATAATGTATATATAATTTTATAATTTAAAAGTGCTATATTATTGCAAACTAATACTATGATCTTACTCTTATCCTTTGGGTCAGATTCAGGTAGAATTAGTACTATTAAAAATCACTCTTGTGTTTCTTTTCTTTTTTTATTTCAATATTGACTGTCAGATAAGTGAATAAAATGACTAATTTTGTAATTTGTGTTTTAGTAAAATGCAAGTATTAATAAGTCTCTCATCTGTTCCCTGATTAGAAGTGTTCTTGGTACAATTCCAGGAGCAGAAGAGATAATGTAAATGATTTTAAAAAAAACTACCTGATATTGAAATTGGTGCTCACAAGAGTCCTAGTGTTCCATTGTTTACCAGTCTTTTAAAAAATTTTATTGATATTTTATTTTTCCAAATACATGTTATGAAAATTTTCCAACATTCATCCATATGCCTATGTATATTTTTAAGTTACAAAATTTCCTCCTACTCACTTACCCTTAGTGGATAACAGTCAAGTTAATATAGTACATATATATTTGTGTTAAAACATGTTTACAGATTAGTCATTTTCAGTATGACGAATTAGGATTAAGGGAAAGAAATAGTAAGGGGATATCTTTTAGAAAGTGAATGTAATGTTCATTATATTCTGAAGGATTTTTTTTTATTTTGCTTTTCTTCCTCTGGAGGGGCATAGCCAGTCTAATATGGTTGTCCTAGGTCTGAACTGTGGAGAGCAGCTGCATCCATCAGGGTTGATCATCTCACAATGCTGTTGCTGTATACATTGTTCTCTTGGTTCTACTCCTTCATTCACCATCAGATCCTGTAAGTCATTCCATGCTTCTCTAAAGTCTGACCATTTATAGTTTCTTATAGAATAACAGTATTCCATAGTATTTATATACCACAACTAGTTTAGCTATTCCTCATTACAAAAAGAGCTGCTATGAATCTTTTGGAACATGTGAGACTTTCCCATTATTTATAATTTCTTCTGGATATAGGCCTAGAATAATTGGAATTTCTGGGTCAAAGGGTATGATCCTATTTACTCTTCTTTGGGCATAGTTGCATTTTACTCTCCAGAATGGTTGGATCCGTTCACAACTCCACTAGCAATATATCAATGTCCTAATCCTCCCACAACTTCTCCAACATCAATCATTTTCCCTTTTTTCATCTTAGTACATCTGATAAGTTTGAGGTGATACCCCATAGTTGTTTTAATTTGCATTTCTCTAATCAATGATTTGGAGCATTTTCTTCAAATGATTATATATATATATATATATATATATATATATATATATATATATATATATCGTAAATTTCTTCTTTTGAAAACTATCCATTCATTTCCTTTGACCATTTATCAATAGGGGAATGATCTGCAACTTTACAGATTTGATGCAGTTCTCTATATATTTTAGAAATGAAATCTTTATGAGAATTCCTAGTTGTGAATACTGATTCCCAGCTCTCTACTTTCCTTCTAATTTTGGCAGCATTGATTTTATTAGTGCAATTTTTTAAATTTAATATAGTCAAAATCATTCATTTTGCAGTATATAATGTACTCTATTTCTTGTTTGGTCATAAATTTGTCCACTTTCCATACTCTATCTGATAGAATATTTCTTGGTCTATTATTTTATCTATTTTATCTATAGTGTCACTCTTTATGTCTAAATTCTGTACCTATTTTGACCTTATTTTGGTATAGAGTGTGAGATGTGGGTCTATGCCTAATTTTTGCCATGCCATTTTCCAGTTTTCCCAACAATTTTTGTCAAATAGTGAGTTTTTATCCCAGAAGCTGATGTCTTTAGGTTTGTCAAAGAGTAGATTGCTGTAGTCACTTACTATTGTTTCTTTTGAACCAATCCTAACCCACTGCTCCATAACACTATTTCTTAACCAATACCAGGCAGTTTTGATGATTGCAGCTTTATAGTATAGTTTTAGATCTGGGAGAACTAGGCTACCTTTCTTTACATTTTTTCATCAGTTCCTTTGCTATTCTTGCCCTTTTATTGATTCAGTTGAATTTTGTTTCCATTTTTCTAGCTTGGTAAAACAGTTATTTGGTAATTTGATTGGTATGGCACTGAAAAAGTAATTTATTTTGGGTAGAATTGTCATTTTTAGTATATTAGCTTGACGTAACCATGTGCAATTGATATTTTTCTAATTTTTTAGATCTGATTTTATTTGGGTGAGAAGTGCTTCATAACTGTGTTCATCAGTTTCTGGGTTTGTCTTGGGAGGCAGATTCCCAAGTATTTAATGTTGTCTACAGTTATTTTAAATGGAATTTCTCTTTCTGTCTGATGCTCTTGGTTTTTGTTGTTCATATATAGAAATGTATTGGTTTCTAGTCTTGCTTTTCAAAAGGTAGTCAGTCTGTGGCATATTCTTTGATCCCATTTCTTTGACTTTTACATTACCTGATGACTTTCATTCCTTTCATCCCCCTTATCTCTAATTTCATTTCCCTATAATGTGGCAATGGGGAAGGAACTGAAACACAATTGCAGATCCATATTTGTAAACTTGTGCCTATCAGGATTGTCTTGCTCTTTATGGTTAATGGTCTATAAAAGCAGTTCCCAAATTGAATCTAAGGGTTGACCCCAGAAGTCTGACCTTCAACAGTTTTCTGTCTTAATATTTTACTAAACTCCTTTTTAACTTTTTATTCCTGAGTTCTAACTCTTTAATCAGAGTAAAGACCTGAAGATTGAAATTTCATCTTGTTTCCACAATATTTTTATTTCTTGCTGTACTTTCCTTATTGCATGTTTTCACTCCATGTAGCTTGGTGAATATGTGTTGTGTATGGTCATATATATTAAAATATCATACTTCAATTTAATAAATTGGTATAATATCTGAGTGCTTGTGGGCACATAGTACCATTTCAGTCTATGATTATTATCTGGTTTCAGTGTTTATTTATAATAAAGTATTATTTGATTTCTCCAGGATATAGATATAGATATAGCAGGAGAGTAGAATGACCAAGGATGAAATGTATCTCATCTTTTTTTTTCCTGAATGTTTTGATTTCTTTCACTGCTCCATATTTTTAAGATTTTTTTTGTTCATACCTTAGAAATTATGAGTAATTGATATGACAATGTCTAGTAAAATCGTATTCTTAATTTATTTATACATTTATACATATATAATTTATTATACATTTTTTTTGTTTTTGTGTTAGGCAATTGGGTTAAGTAACTTGCCTAAGGTCACACAACTAAGTAATTATTGAGGTCAGATTTGAATTCAGGTTCTCCTGATTCCTAGGTTGGTACTCTATCCACTGTGCCCCACCTAGCTGCCTCATATACAACAATTTTCTGCTTGAATGATGATGATGATGTTCAAATTTCTCCCTCCACCTCCTTCCCGAACCATTTCCTCTTATGAGGACATAATCACTGTCATTATTGTCATCATTATCATCATTGTCATCTCCTCCTCCTCCTCTTCTTTTTCCTCTTACTCCTCTTATTCCTTTTCTTTCTCCTTCTGTCTCTTCCTTTTCTCATTCTTCTTCCTCTTTGTCCTTATCCTCCTTCTACTTTTCCACTTCTCCCTTCTATTCATTGTCTTCTTCCTTTCTTTCCTCCCTTCTTCTTCCTCTTCCTTCCCTTTCCCTTACTCTTTTAACTTTTTTCTTCCTTATCTCCCTTTTCTTCCACTCTCCTTTAATTCCTTCTTTTATTCCTTCCTTTTCTCTCCCTTCATCTTTCCCTCCTTTCCTTTTTTCTGTCATTCTTCCTTTCATCCGCTCTTTGTTCATCCTCCCTTTCATTTTTCTTTCATCCCTTGATACTTCTTGATGGCATAAACATAGCCCTGGTTTCTCAAATACTATGGCAATGTCATATAGTTTTGGAAGTTTTATTAGGAATGGAAAGGCTTCACATGAACTTGATGATAATGTGTCTTCTGTTAAAAATACCCTAAATTCAGGAAGGATCATTATGAGTTTAAGTAAAGGAAGATGATTTCTTTTCATCACTAAAACTGAGTTATTGAGCAGGTATGCACTACATTGTGACTACTCTTTCTGAAAAATTCATAAATTCCTAAAATACTTAAATAAGGCTTATTATTATAGTTATTATGTCGCAGTTCACAAGAAGTAGAATATACTTGGGGCAAGTTCATTATTTCTACCAAAATAATTTGATTTCCATTCTAACAAAGATCATAGATTTAGAGCTGGAAAGGATTAAATGTCCCTGAAGTTCAGCTTGTTTATTTTACTGATGAAGAAGAATGAGACCCAAGGATGGTCAAAGAACACAGATGAACTTTGAACTTAGATACTATTTCCTGAAAGTGTTATTTCAATGAACTATTTTAAAGTTTTCAAAGCATTTTGTATATGAAGATAGTTCAGTTGCCATTATTTTTGCATTGAACCAACACTACATCCTTATATAAGAGGTATTCCCTCAAAATATGTGTGGAAATTTGGAACTATATCATGACAATGACCTGTGACTTGAAATAATTAATTTTTGGAAATTAAAATGTGAAAATAATTGCTCCTGACAAAAAAATTAGCACTTTAATTTATTTTTTGCTATATTTAGTAAAATATAATTAATGAGAATTTCTAAACTTAGGAGACATTAGTTTTAGACATAGTTCCAACACTTAACAAAGTACATAACCTTAGGCAAATTATTTAACCTCTCTGAGTACATTAAAGCGTAAGTTATTATACTTATTTTACCTTACTTAATGGGGGATAGGAAGAGGGGTGTTATGAGGATATAAGAAGAGTGGACTTAATTGTAACAGAATATTACTTTGTGGTTTCTAAAATATTTTTCAAATAGTATCTTTTTTATTCCTGGAATCATGAATTCATAGCTAGAAGGGACCTCAGAGGTCATCTAATTCAACAATCAAATTTCATAGACAAAGAGCAGGAAAGTGAAGTTACTTTCCTAAGGTCACATGGCTAATAAGTGGTTCTTTAAAATCCTGTGAAGTAGGCAGCTTGATGATTATTACCACCATTTTATTGAAGGGGGTCACTAAAATTTCTTAAGATTTCACTTGTTCATAATCAGACACTCCAGAATATATGAGATATGATTGAAACCAAGGCTTCTGACTCTAAGCCCAAGAATCAATCCACTAGATCAAAATGTCATAGGAATCATATAGGTAAAAGTGAGTATTTGGGGTAATGTCATTGCTATCATTCAGCAAAGCATGTTCTACCAATGTGTCATTTCTCAAGAAGGTACTTTGCCAAAATATTCAAGCTTCTTTTAATATGTTCATAATGGGAAAGGATATCTGCAACAGCTTTTCTAGGTTCTGAGGTCAATCAGATGATATAGAAGTCAGTTAAGTGGCCCCATAGATAGAGAAGTAATCTTGGAATACATATGATATAAATTTATATTGTGGCTCAGAGACTTAGTTAAGTGACCATGGGGAAAGTGCTTTCATTCTCTCAGTCTCAGTTCCCTTATCTATAAAGTGGGGATGATGATTTTTTAAAAAACTATACTTCATAGCTGGAGTTATGATAATTAGATAATAGAACATATGTAATATTTTTTGTTCGGTTGATCAATCTAGATTCTTTATGACCATAGGCCATAAAATACCATAGCACATCAATATTGTCCATAAGGTTTTCTTGGCAAAAATACCAGAATGATTTGTCATTTCCTTCTCCAGCAAATTAAGGCAAAACAGTGTTAAATGACTTGTAAACTAGTTAGTTATATAAAGTCAAATTTGAATTGAGCCAATTAGTTGCTTCCTAATACCTGTAAAGTTTTTTGAAAACCTGAAAGTGTTATATAAATACTGCTGCTATGATTTGAATGCCTTGGTCAAAAAATGTCAGTATACTTTTTCTATGTGAACAGTTTGAAATGGATTTATTTAAAAAAAGTTTAAGGAAAACTGATAAAAATCATCTCAACTTGAGGAGAAATGTGGCTTCACCTATATAATATTGAGGAATGACATGGATTATTCTGAGGATCAGATTGTTGATCTTTGTTTAGCTATTTCATCTTCATTTCCTCATTTGTAATTTTCATGATAAAGATACTGCAATAGTCTGCTATTTCCTTCTCTAGTTCATTTTGTAGATGAGGTAACTAAGGCAAATAGGGTTAAGCAACTTATCCAGGATCACAAGTAATCTTAGAACAGTTTGAACTCCAGAAGATGAATCTTCCTGACTCCAGGCTCAGCATTCTATTAATTATACCACTTACATATTTAGAGTGTGTATTTTTCAGTCAATAAACCTTGATAAAGTACCTACTATGTACTAAATCACAGTATTAAATACCACATAGAGAATTGTCCCTCAGATGAATAAGCTAAAAAGACCTATTGAAGACAGAACAATGACTAACAGGGACATTGAATTTCATTAGCTCATTTGAATGTGACTTTAGAGAATTTTAAAGATTATAATTGAGAAACCCATAAGTCAAATAGTTGAGAGACTGAGGACAGGCTAAATAAGATGATTCTCAGATTTAACCTTTCTCTTTATCTCTTGTTTATCTTCACTCATTACTTCTTAGACATCTCAAACTAGATAGCCTATAGACATCTCAAACTCAGCCTGTCCAAGAGCATATTATCTTTCCTTCCAATCCCTTCTCTCTTTCCAATATTTCTATTAGCATCCGGGGCAACAATATCTTTCCAGGCACCAAGGCTGACAAGCTCAAGACTTCCAGCACTATAGACCAACCTCAGTCAAGATGAGCTCTGCCCTGCTCCTGACAAAAAGCTATGTGATGCCAGACAAGTTATTGAACCATTTAGTACAATAGAGAACTTGTAGACTCTATGTTATATCCAACTTGCCGGTCTATATTGATAAATATCTGGTTTCCTGACTGGGAATTCCCTATGTGAATGAAATCAGATATGGTCCAAAGTAGAACAGAAAAGGAGTGATTAGAACTCCATTTGGTAATCTCTTCTTTTATGTTTTCAGGAAAAGCATTAACATGTTCTAGGATTGAGGATTATCTGAAAAATCATAAATGTTACTATAAATTGCCAGAGATTTGATTTATTTCATTATATCTATATTTTTTTTAGTATGGCTATTTCCCCCTTTTTTTGAGTTCAAATCGAACCTCAGGCACTTTCTAACTGTGTAACCCTGGGCAAGTCACTTAGCCCTGTTTGCTCAGATTTTCATCTATAAAATGAGCTGGAGAAGGAAATGGCAAAGCATTCCAGTATCTTTGCCAAGAAAATGCCTAAAAGTAGGGTCAAGAAGAGTCAGACAGGACTGAGACAACTGAACAACAATTTCCTTTACCAATATAGATTATAACCTCGTCATATCTTAGTCAAAATTTTTGAGAGTCACTGTGATCAATACCAAATCAAACTCAACAAAAACAAAACAAAGAAAATAAAAATAAAAGCACAACTCCAGGTTTTAAATTGAGACCATCCCTTGATGTTTGGTCTTTGATACTGAACCTTTTGGCATTTACCTAAAATAGTCCATCATTAGAGAGAATCTGTCACTGGGTCTATCCCAAAGCCTTCCCAGCTTGCTACAGCCTACTGGAGCATTTGCTCTGCTGACAGAATCTACCAGACCCTAGAACTAGCTTTGGCCCATGATGAAACCTCAGAGGGGCACTTGAATGGAGGAGAGGTAGAATAAAGAAGGACATGCATCCCTGAGCAAGGCTGTCTTCAGTTAAGAGCTGATCGAGTTTTTACATATGCTTCAGATTTCATGCATATTGTAGCTGTCAGAGTGATTCAGGATTCCAGGAAAGAATATTTCCACTTTTATTTGTTATTTGCTTTGCAAAGCTCTGCCTTTATGAGTATATATTTCTGGGGTTTTATTGCCATCCTAGTTCCCCCTCAATAGGATTTCATTTTTATGCTTCAGAATCTAGAAGGGTCCCTTGGAATTTGCCACATACTTGATTATTTTTACATTAGTGAACTGTATGTGTGTGTGCGTGTGTGTGTGTGTGTTTGGAATGTGTGTGTATTTGTGTCTGCTTATATTTAAATCATAACTTGCCCTGATGATATGATCAATCCTTTCATGTAATACTGGAGATTCGATTAAGTAGACCAGCATGTTTGCACTGTAAATCAGAAGCCTTGAATGATGGTAATGAAAATTGTGATTAAAATAAATAAATCAGAAAACAGTTGGATTCTAATCAGGAAGAAGCAAGACCAAGTTGGAGATTTGATGCCTACCTCCATATGTTTGGTAGCCAGGGGAATCAGAAAGTTCATACAACTAAGTATGATTGCAATTAATTTTAGAAGATATTTTAGGAGTATATCTCCTAAATTTATAATCAGTCTTCCCTATGGATAGAGATAAAATTAACATCAGGGGTTTCTGTCAAGGAGAACATAAATCACTAAAGAGTTGGAGGAAGGTGATGGGAGTGGAGAAATCTCAGAAGCTTTGCCTTTTCTGTGATGGACATTTTATGGGTCAATGATGGTGATGGACCAACTCCTGTCTTGGTGACTTCTCTTAGTCACTGCCTAACAGGAGCAAGAAAGCAGGTGAGTGCTGGTAAATGTTTAACAACCAACTCTCAGAGGGGGGGAGTGCATGCATGACACAATTTTAAGTTTTATCAGCCATTATTAATATTTTGCTCCATCACTTTCTTAAATCTAAGCCTTAACCAAAACAATAAACAAAACCCTGATTTGTAGCATTTGTTGGTTTCTGAGGCACTGGAAATTTAAGAACCAGCTCTTCTGTTGTAGCTGGCTCTAGCACACTACTGATAAGTCTCTCTGTCCTAAATCCAGTACAATGTCTCCAAATTAGCCATACCCTAATGTTGATACTGCTAATAATTTCACTTGTAAATTGCCCCTGAGGGTAATTGGATCCTAGTGATCAAGAACTCATACAAGGACCTGGATATGGAGTCAAAATCCAAGCAGACTTAGATTTAAATCCTCATTCTGCCAGTTGCTGAGGAAGTTACTTTCCCTCTGCATCTAATTGTCCTTAGTTTTAAAATGAATAAAATAGACAAAATTTTCCCTAAGGTCCCTTTCAGTACAGAATTAACTATCTTATGAAGTTAATGCTTATTCTTTATTAAAAAAGAAGTAAATGATAAAATATTATGACCTTGACCTTGTTAAGTATAGTTATTCAAAGAAGCAAGCACTAAAATGTATTTTGGAATTAATACAAGATTAATCCAATTTCTCACTTCAACTTCATATATATCTTAGTATAGCTGATGATCATAACTCTGACTCAGAATATATTCAATCCATAAGAATTCCCTGAGAGTCAGATCTCTTGGTAGATACTATTTGATTTGGCATCAGGAAGACCTCAGTTCAAGTCCTTCACCTGATAATTACTAACTGCATGACTATGGGTGCTTAACATCTCTCAATCTTAATTTCCTCTTCTGTAAAATGAAGAGGTAAGGGAATCTTTAGACTAGAAGACCTTTGTGGTGATTTGCAACTCTAAGTCGATGACCTATGAGATGGGAGTCCACTTCATCCTTCTCAACTGAGCTACTGGTTACAGACTATTTCCTCAGGTGAATAGATCCCTTTCTGTCTCCCCACTATTCTAAATAGCAAGAGAGATAACATGGTATGTTAGCTAGCTCAAAAATAGAAATCCTCAGTTCAAGTCATACCCATGAGACATACTAACTGAGTGACCTTGTTGGAAGTGCAGCTTCCTCTAGGTCATCTTCAGACTATAAGCTACTTATATCTATTTATCTGATCTATACTGGTATAGAAATTTCCCTTAGCAGAGATTTCTATGTTAAAGAAATCATAAGTTGATTCAAAAAATAAAACAAAATTATTAGAAGTTGTAGCAAAGTTAACTATTCTTTGTGCAATTGGAACTTCCATGCCAAGAGCAAAGTTCTTCTTATCCAGTGGGCAATGCCTTTTGACCAAAGGTATGACATTTCTCCAAAGGCATTATTAAGACTAGGAAACCACTAAAATCCAAAACAACCCTTCAAGATCATAACGTAACATAAGGGGTGGGCAAAGGCAACCTGCCCTACAGATTGTTGTTTCACCAAAACCCTTTTTGGTGAATCAGTTGTCTTGCTTCCTTGCTTCAATTGCTTGACCAATCACTCCTTGTTTCCCTAACCAGCTTTTTACTGAGAAAGAAAATGGGGTTGAACTACTTTCTTTAATATTACTCTTGCATGTTCTAAATTACCGTAGATCTACAGATAGAAGAATGATACCATCCTTATCAACCATCATCCAGGCTTTGTGTGTCTGTTTGTGTGTGTGTATGTGTGTGTATGTGTATAACAATGTGATAGAGTAGTAAAAATGATGAATCTGAAGCTAAGAAAGATTTGGGTTTGAATTCCAACCTTGGCATATCCTAACTGTGTGAGTTTAGGTAAGTCAACCCTCAGTTGTCTATTCTGCATGATCCCTTAACTGACTTGCTGGACAAACATTAGACCCTTTGCCATGGAATTCCAGAAGATCATGTATTCTGGTTCATCAACTGCCTGGATTACAGATTAGGGAAAATGGGAAGGCTTATAATGAATGAAGCATCAAACGAAAATTAAATTATAATTGTTAAATTTGAGCAAACTATTGGAAAATTTTGCAGTTTTATACTGCCTATACTATCATTTGTTTGTTACTTGATAAAAAAAAGGTGAATGGATCTATGATTTTCTAAAAATATAAAAAACTCTCAGGTTTTGGACTTTCTCTGAAACTAGGGATTTGGCTAGAAAACAGAGAAGTTAAATACTATCCTATCCAGTTTACACAACCTGAATGTCAAACAGTCAGCAATCATTTATTAAACACCTACTGCATGAAAAGTGTTAGGGATACAAAGAAAGACAAAAACTGTTCCTAATGTCTAGGAACTCAATCAGTTTGGGGAGAATATATGCAAACCACTTTGTGCATATAGTTATATACAGGATAAACTGGAGACAATCCCAGAGTGTAGACATTAAGACAATATTTCAGAAGAATAATTTGAAGCCAAGAAGGCCTGGTTCATCTCCCTACCATTCTGCTTTGAAATAAATCAGTAAGAAAACATAATTTCTTGATGCTTACTTTATGGATAGGAAAAGTGAAGCCTCAAGCAGTTAGCATGATCAACCAAGGAAACAACCTAATTAGCACTCCAGAAGTTCAGATAATATCTAAAACCCAAAGGCATCTTAGAAATTATCTATTACAAATATGGAAATGTGTTTTGCACTACTACATATATATAGTCTATATCAAATAACTTGGCTACTCAATGAGAAAAGTGGAGAGGGCAGAAGGAAGAGAATTTGGAGCTCAAAAGTTTTAAAAATGAATGTTAAAATAATTTTTACATATAATTGGAGAAAATAAAATAATAAACATGATAAAACTTAAAAAAATATTATCTAGTCCATGTAAGGTTCATCAATCCTTTTGACTTCACTGGCTTACCACTTCTTATAATTTTCAAAAGATTTCATTTGAAATATCAATAAGAAGAAGAGTTAATGAAACATAAAATAGTCCTATAGTTACTTTGGAGCCAAGGGAAAAATTATCTCATGCAACTAAAGCTTTCTTCTGGGAGCTTTGCTATGAAATCCAAAATAAGTCCCAGGAGAGTTATATAGGGACAGGTATCATCAAATACTGCACTAGGTTCTCCTGAATTCCTATTGGCCCCAGGAAACCAGAGTGCCCCATCAAGAGTTAGAGTGCACATCCCATGAGGGTTTTTCTGGAGTTTCTGGCAAAACTTTTGTGTGGAGAAGCCTCAAAGGCAGGATGACTGTAGTATAATTTACATCATAGAATTCATAATTTGAAAGTGACCATTAAGGGAAATTGCAGCTTGTACCTCAGAAAAATGACTTCAGTCATCATTTTTTAACCATTTTTAACCATTTGGTGAATGCCTGCAACAACTTAAGCATGTATCAGAAGAATTGGACATATGACAATGTGGCACAGTGGAAAAAACTCCTTCTCAAAGGGCTCAGGTTCAAATTTTGTGTTCATCACAAACAGCCTGTTTGAACTTAATCAAGTATCTTAATCTTTCTGGACCCATTTCTTCCTTTATAAGGTGCTAGGAATGGATTAGGTGGCTTCTGTGACTCCTTTTCACTTTACATTGATACTCCTATGATCTTATACATAAACATACATGTACTCAAAAGTATAGGGCATGACAATCATGATAGATAAAATATTTTAAATATTATATATTAAAGTATATAAACTATATCATAAAGGTGGTGTAGTGGGTTGAATGCCAGACAGGAAGACCCATCTTCCTGAGTTCAAATCTCCCCTTAGACACTTATTAGCTTTGTGACCCTGTGTAAATCATTTAATCCTGTTCACCTCAGTTTTCTCATCTGTAAATAAGGTGGAGAAGGAAATGGCAAACCACTCCAGTATCTTTGCCAGGGAAGCCCTAAATGGGGTCACAGAGAGGCAGACAGTTGAAATGACTGAATGATAAAAAACGACATTTGCTTAAAATGCAAAAAAAAAATGTTTTCTTTAATACTACAAAGTACAAATATTCTCATCTCTCTTTTGAATGCATGTATTCTTCAAATCCATGTAATTTTAAAAGAAAGAACCTTCAAAGTCATCTAAAGGAACTTTCTTTTTTGGGGTGTGGAGTATGAAAAAATGATAAAGAGGACACATTATTTACCCAAAGTCAAGCAACTACTACACATCCCCATACTACATTGGACAGACTAAATTTGGATGATTATTTTTAGTTCTAGATGTAAGTATGTATTCAGAGAGTAATTGTTGAGGAAGAAAATATTCTCAAGTCCTTGTTATATGAACATTGGTTGAAAGGACTTAGTCCTTTCAACTCTAAATTATAAGAAGTAAGAATTTTTCCAAGAATAAGAGCCTGGAAATGTGAACTTCTTTAGGAGGAAGAACAGAAGAGACTACAGATTTTGAAATATTTAAGGCATATGGGAAAAAGGAGAGGTTTTGTGTGTTTTACTTCAGAGGAAAATTGTGGATAATTGGTGAAAGTTTTAGAGAGTCATAATATGACTCAACTTAAATAGGAAGAGTTTTCTAGATTTGGAGTCTTTCATTTTAGGAAACTCCTCAACCCTGGAGTTTTTCAGTAAAAGCATAGGCCAGCATCTGTCCAGATGGTTATTGAAGAGGTTCTTATCCTGGATGGGAGATTGGAATTAATTATTCCTTTTATTACTTCTAATTCTAGAAGTCTATAATTCAAAAACCTCTGTCCTTGGAAAGTTGACCTTAGAAGGGGGAAATAGAAAAATGACTTTTTTACATTTTTTTTGGTGTTTCTCATATTTGTAAATGAGAATTTGTAATTTGTAAGTTTGCATATATAATGGAATATATATGTTTATGCATGTATGTATGTGCATGGATACATCTTTTACATATGCACACAAATATACATATTTTAATATATGTATATATATATGTATATATACAAATATACTTATCAAATCCACGTACACACAGTATCATGGCATAGTGTACAGAGAGCTAAAGATGGAATCAGGAAGACCTGAGTTCAAGTTTCATCTCTGACACAGAGTACTGGCTCTTTGACTTTGGATATGTCTCTTAACCTGACTACACATACATCAGAAAAATTTATAAATTTCTAAATATTTGCCAAATTGTATTAGTACCACTATTACTAATAACAGTAATGATGATGATAATGATGATAAAATGAAAACATCTGTATAACACATATCATCTGCCAGTCACTGTCCAAACACCTTTTACAAACATTATAGTTTCTTCCTTTTGGAGTTGCATAAATTGATAAAATCATGGACCTAGTTGTATGTTCAAAGATCAGGGTCTTTAACCAAAATCGAATAAAAACTAAGAAATCCACATTTCTACCTATATTTAGAGATTATTTCTAAGATAACTTAGAATTTCACTAGAGGTGAGTCAAAGGTCATGCTATAATTGACAGGGTATATACTTTCTTTGCAGAAAAAGTCCAAGAATGATGAGATTTGAGATATCTTGAGTAGAGAGAAAGAGTTATCTAGGGAGAGGTTTACTTGTTCTAGCAGAAAAAGTAGCACATGGGTGGAAAATTTACCCTCTGGGAATATGAAAAGTATGGGAAGTGGTAAAAAAGGACATATTATTTGATGCCTAAAATTTTCAAATAAAGGGAGAAGAGGCTGGTAAATGTATAGTTGGCTGAAAAATAGAGCCTTGAAGGCTTTATTTAAATAAAAGTATTGGGATCCAAAGGCATGACTTTTTAAAAAACCCATATGAAGCCTTAGATGGAAAGTTTAATTGAGAAGTGGATTGAAGAGTGTAGAATAGGATAAAAATGAATATGGGACAGATGATGTAACTTTCCCTGGTAGATGCTTGACCTTTTAAACAAATGGATGGGATAAACCTGAAATTAGACAGAAAAGGCAGAAGAATACCAGTAAAGAATCAGAGGAGGTTGCCCAGTCAACACAGTAGTGGAAAAAAAAGGTCATTTTTTAGAATGATTTGATGAGAGAGAGGTGAGCAGAGAAGAAACATTGAGGAAATAGTAGACATTTATCTTGAGTCTGAAGCTAGATGGGTTATTTGCCTTTGAGGATGAGGTATAAGGAGGAGGCTTTTGTCTTGTTGTGGAAGAAGAAACAGCAGGCCATGGTAACAGATTGAGTGCAGAGGGGGAAAAATGATTATACTTGCTTCTAGGTGACATGAGAGCAAAGCAGCAGGGTGTAGATTGTATTGCAACCATCTCCTGACCAAGGACAACCAGAAAGCTATGACTGCCACAACAGGATATCTCTTTCTAAATAAAACAACATATGTGATGATAAGCCAACCATTTAAGAAAGGAAAAATTAAAATCAGGTCATAAATTAATGAACTTAATTATAGTCTTCATCTTGTAAAATTTTAAGGGTCTGTGGAAACAGATGCCAGCTTGGAGAGGCTCTGACTTTTGATTGCAATTAGTTTTCTAACTGTTTACCAAACCTCGACATGAAATAAATTCATTGAAAGTTGCCTTTGGCTTAAGACTGAAAGCCAGGGGTCAGGTAAAGATAAAAAGGAAGGAATTCATCAAGAAATAAAACAAGGTATTCTGTGCTGATGCTAAAGAAAAGGATATCCATGTTCTCTTCCTACAAATTTATCCATGTGTTTATTCATGTATTTTTATGTATCTCTTGGAATAAAGGATGCATATAGATATGGCAAATCATATATAGCCCATCTATACCTGCCTATCCTTTGCAGCTCTTTTCAATGTCCTACACAGAGGGATCACCCACAAAGCTGGAGCTTTCCTCATTTTTGCTTAATATTGTTAAGATTCTACTGAAGCAGATGAATCATCCATTGGGATAAATGGTGTCTCCATTATACCATTATTCTTGCATAATTCCATTTACAAAATTTGGCTGCCTGCTCATGTCCACCATGCTCCTTTCCAAGGCCCTTTTGTTTATCATCAGTCTCAGTTCTTTGGAGGCTACATTGTTCCTTGAATCACAGCCAGACAATGGCACTGGAAGAATTTTAGCAAACATGATACCATTTAGAAAATCATGATCCAGAGAAAATCAAGAAGTGAATTGCTTTTATTCATTTCAGAGCTCTGTGTTTTTCACATCTTTTTTCAGGAAGCAAGTTAGGATCATAATCTTTTAATGCATGGAGTCAAAATTACATTTGTAAAGTTTGTTTTCTATACCTCATAAATAATTTAGATAAGCTAGAATTTCCCTTTCAGGGAACTTGAATATGAATATCTCATTGGGAGATCCCTTATTTTTAAACTTCTTACCTGTGGTATTACTTATTGTAAGAGGATCAATGACTTTTAGAGTCTATTGTTACACATACTTCTCAGCATCTGCCACCCTCAGTGAAGAGAATTCAGCCACCAAGCTAATTTAGAATGTGTACTTTTTAAAGAAAATAACTTTAAAAAAAGAAAAGAAAACAACCCACTGGCTTGCTGTGAGAATTAATAGGATATTTGTAAATATTTGAAAGTCCTTAGAGAAAATCCCTTATGAGTACATTTTTTAAAAGACTGATTATTGTTTTTCTTGTTATTAGAATTATAATCATTTATCCTACTGGGGCATTAACAAATGCCAACTTTCATTGGGAACCTTAAATGAAAAATGATACAAACTGTGAAATTGCGATTTTAATTTTATTTCTGTCTTCTCCATAAACTTAAACTGGCAATTTCTCTGTAGCTTCAGCAAAAACTCAATTTTCAAGTCTTATCAGATTTCCCTTTCTGTGATGAACACTGCTTTGTAGGTTGGCCAGTGAGTTCCTTGTGCATCCACCTAGGTTTCCTTAAACAATATTCTTTTGAATTCTTCATCAGAACAGCTTTTTTTTTCCTTTGTGTCATCACATCTTGAGTGTTCCCCATAACTTCTAGGGTGACTTCTTTTGGAGAATTTCAAGTCACTGAATCCTATCTTTTCTCTAAATCCTTAGAAATATCCTTTCCAAATATCCAAGGTACTTAAGACCATGCTAAGTCTTGCTTTGCCTTTTCTCTTTATCATATATTAGATGGAGTAGATTCTTCTTTCCTAAGACCTTAAATGCTTTCCAGGACAATCTTTCCCTGACAGAATACATGCTTCATCACCACGATCCCCTTTTATCTTCCCTAGTCATGGATTTCACTCAATTAAATAACAGAAATATCCTGGAGATTAAATTTACTTTCTTGCATTAAAATCTCCAATCCTTCATGTTCAATAGTCATATTCTCTGTATTTATACATAAACATCTGTGATCTTGGTGTTATCTCTGACTCCTTTCTTAAGCTCTATGTGCTGAGTTAACTGCACATGTCTATTGCTATTCTTCCCATTTTCGAATTACTTTCTTCAGATTTAAGATCAGTAGATATTCAGAAGCACTGCATCTGCCCCCCAAACACATTCCATGTCATACCTTCTACCTATTCTTATCAGTTTAAAGTCTTTTTTTTCACATTGCCCATTTTTATCTGTCTCTATTTGTCCCACTCCATCCTTGACCAAAAGCCCATTTTTTTGTATTTTACTATGGCCCAGAAATTCAAATAATGCTTTCTAGTGTCATATTCCTGATCATCTCTTTAGTCTACATGCTGAAAATCAGTATTTTCTTTTTATGTCCTTGCCTTTGAGTAAAAACACTGAAGCAAACAAGGCAACATTCTAGGAACAAATCAGCTGTAAAACAGCTCCCTTGCATGATCTTTTGTTTCTTATACAGGATTTCCTAATCTTCAGAAATACATTGCGTATTTCCTTTAACAACTTGGGGAACTCATAGAAGTCACAAGAAGTTCAGAGGAATTAGGAGTTCTAAGCAATGGAGTATAAAGGGAAACCAATTTGCTACAGAACTTCGGTTCATATCCCTGTTTTGCCAAACACACACATTAACACACACATGTACATATATACTTGTATAATCACACACATCCCTAATAAGCATATATCTACACATGTGCATGCATGTACATTTGTATAATGTGTTTTTATGTTTAGAATAAGCTGCATTGTGTATTAGATACTCATCTGTACACATTGCATGTATGCATTGTATGTATGTCCTCTCTCTCTCACTCTCTCTCTCTCTCTCTCTCTCTCTCTCTCTATATATATATATATATATATATATATATATATATACCCACAATAATACAAATATGCATGCATGTGTACACATAGATCCATGTATAGCAGGTTGTATTTGTGTCTATATATTGGATATTATAGTGAATAAAATGTATATTATATATATATATATATACAATGTCATGTGTGTTATGTGTATATACACATGTTTGTGTACATACATGCACATAGGGTTTGTGCATGCACGAACACATATGCATATAACTTTGCTGGGTCACTCCACCTCTACTTTTCATTAGATCAGTGGGTAAATGAGGATGTTGGACTAGATGATGCTAAATATCCCTTCCAGGGCTAAACTTATGATTCTGTTAACTTCCGAAGCAAATTAGTAATTCTCTCCATCTCTTCAGATCTCTCTCTCTCTCTCTCTCTCTCTCTCTCTCTCTCTCTCTCTCTCTCTCTCTCTCTCTCCCCTCCCTCTCTTCAGGAACATTAAAACAATTGAAGGAACATTTCATACTAGATAAACTGGGACAATTGTGAAGTGTTTATTGAGTCCCAGATACCTTCTGTTCTTGAAAGGTGATTAGCATGAGCTCTTTGGTTACAGAAGAAAAAGAAAACATTTCATGTTCTACTTAGGTCACTACAATTTTTTTTCTAGCTCTTTATAATTGATCAAATGAGATATTTGATTCAATTTTTTTTCTTTTTTAAAGTTCTTGTGATCATCTTTAACTTGCAAGTGGGAATAATCTGAGATCTTGAAGGTAGTTCTAATTAGCTGTGTTACTTTGATAAGTCATAGTATATCTGGGCCTCGATTTCCCTATTTATAAAGAGCAAGTGGTGAATTACATTATTTCTGAGGTCCTTTATTCTTGTTACATGCTCTGCAATTTTGCTCTGTAATCTCTTATCTCCTGACTATTTTCTATATGAAGTCATTAGGAATCATCACACTTGACTTCAAGTATTTGATGAGTTACTGTGGGAAAGAGAAATTCAATTCATTTTGTTTGACTCCAGAGTGCAGAACTAGAGGCATAGCATAGAAATTGCAGATTTTAGTTTAATGATGAGGGAAAAAAACCTACTTATTAGAGCTATCTAAAAATAGAATGGATTGTGTTAAGAAGCATTGGATTTTCTTCACTGAAAGTCTTCCAGTAAAGATAGGATGACTATTTGATGGTATTGTTGAAAGATTCTATTTAAAATACAGAATGAACTTAATGAATACTGAGGGCTCTTCCAAGACAGAGATTCCAAGTAGTTATGACATGTGGACTTCACCAGTTTTGTGTGTTTCAGGATGCCCATTTGTAAAGTGAGAGTGTTTTACTAAATGATTTCTAATAATCCTTTTAGCAGTAAAGTTCATGTTTTATTAATAATCACCAGGCTGCTTTTTTCTATGCAAAGCAAATAGGAAAAATTAGTCCATTTTCTCTATATCCAATACATGGTTGGTGTATTATCACTCTAAAATATTTCTCGCTCTCCCCAAAAGGATTTGCCAAAATGTGAGATCTTTCTGGAGTTTGGCATTTCTCTTGAGTGAATTAACTTGTCTGTTGTCAGAATCTCCTTTAATAAACACACCACATTGATTTTTATGCTGTTCAGGGATTCTCATTCACAATTCACTTTATGATTATTTGTTGAATAGTAATGTTTACTATTCTTATTAAAAAAAAGTTCCCCTATCTCCTTAGCATTTGAGACTTCCTCCTCCCCTTTAAAAGGGGTATTTATTTCACCAACGAAGAATGGAAGAATACATAAAAATTGTTTAAAAAAATAAAACAAATAAAGCTCAATTCCTATTCAGTATATGGTACTGATAGAATAAAAAAATCATGTTACTGATTGAAATGATTATTTTTTATACCAGTAATTTCCTATTTGAGGTAAATATGCATATATCCATAAAAAAATGGCAATAAGAAAAATAAAGTTTGTTAAATTGCTGTTCATTTTCCTAACCTAATGTAGCCAAAGCAAAATTTGGAGCCAAGTGGAGCAAAGAGATGAGGGGGAAATGAATATAGGCTATACCCAGTGGTTATATAAAGTACCACGACATGATCTGCACTTTATTGAGAGAGAGGCAATCATTTGTACAACCTCAAAAGAACCTCTGCCTTTGCAATAAACTGCAATGAAATTGAGTAATAAAAGTTATACTTGAAAGCTTCTTTAACGTCTCATAATTAAACATCATAACTAGAACCTTGGATCTAGATTATAACTTTGGCAGTCTAATCTGCATGATTCCCAGTTCTCCATTCTAAGCTTTTAGATAAGCAAAAATGTGTTAGAGAAGCTAGCATAAGAATCAAATGATATTTACCAAAAAATTAATAAATAAAAATAAAAAGCTTCCTTGGTCTTAAAAGGTGCCTCTGAACTCTAATTTAATTTGTAACTATCTTATAATGTTGACAGCAAGATAAAGAGAGATCAAGGTGGCTGCTGATTGGAACCTAATGATGTGGCTGTAGCATCCAAAAGGGAGTATATAACAAATGGTTTCATAGTTCAGTCAAATGAGAAGGCTATGATCCCACAGTCAGAGGAAGCTTCAGAATGTGATACTGACCTCTAGCAACAGTAACTAATGATCACCAGGTTTAGAAATGGAAATGTACTAGAAGAGACTGAAGGTCTCAAATAGCTCAAATTCCATATGAGGAAATGGAGACCCAGAGAATTAGTAAGACTAGGTTATGAATCTGGTTCGCTGACTACAAGTCCAGAACACTTCCTGTTGAATTCAAGTTTTTTCTTTTAGACTCCTTACTGATGAGGAAATTAAGATTTGGTAGGTTCAGAAATTTATATCCAAGCAACATAGGGAGCAAGTAACAGACAGGAGAAAATATTACTACTACTACTACTACTACTACTACTACTACTACTACTACTACTACTACTACTACTACTGCTACTGCTGCTGCTACAGCCACTGCTGCTGCTGCTACTGCTACTGCTACTGCTACTAATGATAAAAAACATAGATTGCACTTTAAGGCTTGCAATGCGTTTTATATAAGTTAACTCATTTGATCCTTAAAAAATGCTGTGGTGTAGATACTGCTATTATACTCACTTTTCAAATGTGTTAACAGGGGCTTGAGAGAGCTTTACCATCTTCATATTTATATCTTTCACAACATTTTCTATGGTAAAATATGGTAGAAAGAACATTGGGATATCTTCCAGCAAAGGACCTAGTGGTGCAATGTGTAGAGAGCAGGGTTTTGACAGCAATACTTCAATCTGAGGGTCAGAAGTCCTGTTCTCTAAGCACTGTACTGTCTAAGAGCCTCACATTTGAACCCAGGTCTTCTGACTTCAGCTCTCCAATGTTCTTATTTTTTTGCAAGGCAAATGGGTTTAAGTGGCTTGCCCAAGGCCACACAGCTAGGTAATTATTAAGTGTTTGAGACCTGATTTGAACCCAGGTACTCCTGACTCCAGGGCCGGTGCTTTACCCACTACGCCACCTAGCTTCCCTCTCCAATGTTCTTGATCTCCCTTTGTATCCAAGCCAAAACTAGTTGTTCTGTTCCTATTTTATCAGATCACTGGGTTCATATACTTGTGGAAGATATAGTGAGAATGATTTCTTGGCACAATATTCCCTCACTTTAATCCAAATTACATATATGTCATGATATCATTTACTTGATGTTATGGTCTTCAAGAGTGAATGACAACAATAGATCTATGAAACTTGTGAGAAATAAATATAAAGTTGATAGCAGACAGATTAGAAAGCAGGGTAAATAACATGATTGGTAAGGTTGGATTGGGACTTTTTTCTATACTCATATTACCTTGTATTTATCTTTCTTGCATAAGTTATCTCCTACTAAACTGAGAGTTGTTTGAGGACAAGAAATATGTCAGATTTATCACTGTACCTCTTCCCATCATAGAGTCAGTTTAGAGCATTATATAGTAGGTGCTTTAAAACTGTTTGCTAAATAATTATTTAATATTCCCATTGTCTCTAGCTTTACAGATATTCTCTCCTTTTCCCAGGAACTTTTGGTCACTTCTATAATTCTGTACCTCTATCTCTTGAGCCTAATAATTGGATAAATATTTCTCCTTTGATCTTCATAAACACCTTGAGAGTTAGATACTTCTAGTAAAGTGATAATAATTTAATGCATTGCCCCTCCAAGACAGACATATTTAATTTAAAAGAAGCTTCTGAATGCCTTAGATCCAATAAGGAAATCATAGGTATTTTTTAAAAAGTTTAACTTAATATTTTTTTTTTGTTTTTACCTTAAAGTTATTCCCACTTCTAAACTGAGACTTACTTTGTTTGAAAAAGGTGGGGCAAAGAGAACAAAAAAATATGATTTTTAAAAAAAATCATGATACTATTTCTATGAGACAGTATATGCAACCATCTTTTCATAAAATCTAAGCTTATCTTATAGGGGAGAGGTGTGTTTGATTATCTGTCCTCTAGATTAGTCATTAGAACTGCTTAGAGACTGGTTTTTTTATAGTCCTTTTCACCTAAGTTACTATAATCATTGTGAACATTATTTTCTTGTTTTCCTTATTTTACTTTGCATCAGTTCATGCAAATATTCTTGTATTTCTCTGAAACTGATTCAGAATTGACTTGATTTCTTAATGAAAAAGACAGTTCTTTTCAGGAAAAATTAGGTCAAAGCTAAGTATTACAATTTGGTTCATATTTCCCCTGGCTTATTATACAGCAATATTCCATCCCATCCAATCTCACAGTATGTTTGAATGTTCCCAATTATATGTTAATTTCATAAATGGTTGAGGAAGTATTGGGGGAAAGGGGGCTTTCCTAATATTTCTGAAATCTCAGCATCTAACTAGCTACTGGATGTAACTAGAGATAAGATCAAATTTGTTAGACAATGTTTTCATATGAAGGCTATAGAAGTAAAACAGTATGGCAAAAGTCTTAAATAGTCCAAAATATTCATAGAAGCTCTTTTTGTAGTGAATAAGAATTAGAAATTGAGAGGATGACGATTGGTGAATGGCTGAACAAGTTATGGTATTTGAATATTATGGAGTACTATTGTTCTATAAGAAACCATGAAAGTCAGATTTTTGAGAAGCTTGGAAGGAATTGCAGGAACTAATGCTGAGTGAAGGGAACAGAATCAAGAGAACATTGTACACATTAACAACAACATTGTGAGTTGATCAACCTTAATGGACACAGCTTCTTTCAGCAGTTCAGAGACCTAGGACAATCCTGGAAGATATGTTCTGGACAATCCTATTTACATTGAGAGGAAGAAAAACAAAATGAAACAAGACAAAGAAAAACCTACAGAATCTAAATGAATGCTAAGTTCACTTTTTAAAAATTTCTCATATGGTTTTATTCCCTATCTCATATTTTCTTTCTTTTCCCTTAGCCTTAATTCCTCATATACATACATATATATATATATATATATATATATATATATGAAATGACTATTTTTTACAGACTATTCTGTAAATATATTAAACACAAATGTGTATGTACAATATTCCCCACATTATTCACCATTGAGGAAAGAGGATTGAAAAGGGAGGGTGGAAGGAATTTATGTATCTTTTAAATATACATATGTGTGTGGATGAATGTTGAAAAACTTTAATAACATGTAACTAGAAAAATAAATAAAACATCGTTTGTGAAAAAAATATAACAGCAACACCATATAGTAAGGCAATTTTAATCTAACTAATGGCTAACTTTTTCTTTTAGCACTTTAATATTTAAATTGACTTTCCTCAAAATAATTCTATGAATAAAATAAGAAAGGTATTATTGAGGTCATTTTATAGAAAGGAAAATTGCAGCACAGAAAGGTGATGACGCATAGCTATAGTACCAGACCTAGAACCCAGATCATTC